>NW_028301558.1:13497500-13612500 GCF_042242905.1 Orbicella faveolata | reverse complement strand
ACCGCTGTCTTACGAAAGAAAGACATGAAAATGCGAAGACAGCTTCATAATCCTCTTCAATGACTCCTCAAATTTACTGCAAATAAAGAACTCATTCTTCAGAATGAAAAACGTTCGGGCCAGGGATGAAAAGGAGAGAAAACGTTTTGTGATTGCGGAAGCTGCTACAAACTTGCTGACAAAGTAAAATATAGGAAATCCCTTGGTAGAACATTGGCAGACTCAGGAATTGGTTGTAATGGAGAAATTATAGCACAATAATTACAATTTAAAGGGACACTGTCACCATTTTTAGCATGACTTTGGAAATCTCAAAAAAACAAGCAAATATATCGTGACAGTGTCCCTTTAAGGCCGGTGTAGCCGCATACTTTACATCCTAGATTATAGAATTTAACTGATTCACACGGAAAGAAATATTTTCAGGAAGATAGTAAACGATGTTGGCAGGCTAAGCCGATATCATTAAAACCAAGAGGGGACCAAGGCAACAACCTTGAGTTTCCCTTGTTAAAAACACTTACGCCCGAAGACATCGGCGATTGGTTCACTAAAAGGAGTCTTCAATTTTATACCCTCATTCTGTATAGAACATAAATATAATAAATTGTAAGTATTGAACTATTTTCTGTTTAATTCATCGCAAACAGTAGCTCAAAAAACGCACAGTGAATTCTACCACGGGAAAATTGAAATTTCGTCAGGGAATTTTTTTTGGTGCTTTCAATTCTTGATCAATAATGATTTCTTAAATCAAATCTTCGCATTGATTTATTCACTCTGCCTTAGCTTGAGAATGGTGTCACGATAACGTGGAAACGTCGGCTATTAACTTTGATATTCGCTTGCTTATGCTTTCAATTCTTGAGTCAAAATTAGCAAAGTTACGTGTGGTAAATGTACTCTTGGGCGACCTCCTGAACTTGTATGTAGTAGCTCGATTGTTTCCACTTACTTGCTCAATAGGTTACTAGATGAGAATATTTTTGTCTGATAACTATAAAGACGACCGTGATGGAGTGATTTTCTTTTTATTATAAAGACAAACTGACCGTTTGCACAAACAACGGTGAAAAGCTAGAAATGACGAAGGACATTTTCCCGGATGTAATTTTGTATGAATTTTACGAGTAGTGTATTTTCCAATTAACACTCGTGTCTATAGACGTAGACATAGACATAATTTAATTTACTTGGACAGGACGAATATTGAGGAATTGAAGACTTTCAAATCGCTATCAGCTTAATATAAGTTCTATCCAAACTCACTCTCTGCTCAAATTAGACTCAACGATAACTAATACCTCTGCGGTAAGCTCTGTTGTAAGCACTGTCTGTGAACAGAAATAACTGCTAGTAAAATACAAGCTGTTCATGCAGTAGTGAAAAGAAAATTTGCTTGACCACAATGAAGTACCGGCTCTAGGTAAAGCATTGTAAAGAAATTTAAGGCAGCATGAAAAGAAATCCCTTGTCAGAGCCGATAGCGGAAAAATAGCGATATTATTATCACTATAGTTACCGTTCGGTAAAATGACTAATATTACTTTCCTAAGCGAAAAATGCAATAGTTTTCTAATATTATAGAATTTGAAGACGATTAGATATTTCAAGACACTTTGTTTCAGCTGAGCCGTATTTCACTGTTCTCAAGCCGTGCATCGCTTGTTAACCTCATGTTGAACTTCTCAGATAAAACAACTGAAAGTATTAACAACAACAACAGAGCCGACGACTGTTATAATTTTGGACTGAACTCATACAATTGTGTTTCATACTGTATTACTGACGTCGTAGAGCAATTAATATAATATTACCCTGTTTTTGAACCTGCTGATTAAATAACTGATGGGAAACAAATGTAGAACAACTACGTAAAGGTCGTAATTAAACCACTTGAACTCCGATTCTTCCAAGAGCGACTTGCACTGATCAGGCAATCAATGCAATGAAGAATTGGGATTTAATTGTCTCGCAACAAAAAAAATTATTCGTTTCTTATTCTATAAAATAAAGTCTATCTATGCATATGAATTTTTTTTTCCTTTCAAAGGACTATGGGACCTAAATATTCCAAGACTTTGTCAATGATATTTGGACAGATTCTCTCATCTGTCATGATAATTGACTAATCAGTGGCAAGTTGAATTGTTTTCTAACCCACGCTGTTGACGTCATTTTAGTTGTTTTTCATCATTTGACTTTTAGCTTATAAATTCATGAGTATTTTCTAGTTATCAGCCACAGCAAACTCTGCCATTTAGAAGCGATAATGAATATGGTCCTAATATGACAGACAAACTTTCATAACATCTTTTATATTAACTTTAAAATAATCGTTTTTGGTGAGCCCTTAGAGCATTGTTACGATGTCTACCTCAATCTACTATAAATTTACAACATTGTACAGCTTGTCAGTAGAGCTCGTTCCTTCTGTGAACCTATTTCTATTGTTTTACAATTTGATCGAGAAACTTGTTGCGGCTGCGGCTCTCTAATGGTTCCGCTCAATTTTTGATCATTTTATGATTGTAGTGAGTCGTTACGGTGTGTCAATGGCCTCAATCTATATTCAATCCAGATTTTGAAAAGCTAGCTGTTATTAAATATTCTGAATTATCTTTGTGGTACTTGCTTATCAGTCCCTATATTAAATATCTCTTGGTTTTTATTGTGTTTCCTCGATCTTTGTTTATAAAAAATCTACTAAACTGGTTTCAAAACGTTTCATATTTTTATTATTTTCGAGCGTGAAGAACAAATCACCACAATATTTTCTGTCGTCAATGAACGAAACAATTCAGTTTTTCAATTTTGATAAATGATGACAAGTTGAATTACTTTCTAACAATATAAGTCTGCCCTCTACGTATTTTCTTCCACCCTACGCACTTACCACTTAAACTCACTTTCAAAACGTACTTGACCAAAATAAATTTTCGGGAATCAAGGAAAACATCGCTTGAATGCCCGTGAACTTTCAACTCACACTGTAACAAGTTCTAAAATTAAACTGCTTTGATTTTACACGTCAACTTTTTTGTTGAAAGTGTGAGAAAAGGCCTAAAAAAAGTGACTACCATTAAGCAAGTAGAGCGAGTTGAGTATGAACTAACCTAAAGCACTTGTAGAGGCTTTTTTTTTCGAACAGTAAAAAACAAAATTTTACGAGGGAGAGCAACCAGTGAGTAAATTATTGTTTTTAGCAACAGGAAATATAATTCATATCTTCGAGTCACCGTGTAATTTTCTTTTAATTATTTCGACAAACTGACTCTTTGAAAAAACAATCCCGAAAAAGCGGAAAATGACGTCATCAATATATTTTGAAAATACGACACTCGGGTCCCGGATGTAGTTTCGTGTGAATTTCAGTTACGAGTGATATATTTTCGAGTAAAACACTCGAGATAATATAATAAAAGCACAGACAGGAACTGTTATAAACATAATAAGTCATTCTTCCAAATGACTTGCACTGAGGCAATCAGTGCAATGAGGAGTCGGGATTTAACTGTTTCGTAAAAAAAAATATATTCGTTACTTGTTCTTTGAAATAGAGTCTATCATGTCTGAATCGTTTTTTTCTCCGTTCTCAGGACTATGGCACGTAAATATTCAAACACTTTGTCAGAGAGGGTGGTCAAGGGGTTGGAGGGGGTCAAGATCACGTTTCACGGAAAATAAATTGGTCCTTTCACAATTCACGGGAAATAAAATCGGCATTTCACGTTTCACGAGAAAAATTGCATTTTTTGACACGAACTTACGTAATTTACGATATTTGAAAAGTTACGGTCAAAGCACAG
Source organism: Orbicella faveolata (assembly GCF_042242905.1). Classification (NCBI taxonomy): domain Eukaryota; kingdom Metazoa; phylum Cnidaria; class Anthozoa; order Scleractinia; family Merulinidae; genus Orbicella; species Orbicella faveolata. The sequence continues at coordinate 13,608,691 of NW_028301558.1, read as the reverse complement.
CCTTGTTAGATGTCTTTATCATCCGTCCACTTCTTGTTCTGGGCGCAGAAATCCGAGCAAGAACACTAAGAGGGATAATTGTCCTGACACGGTCACGCAATATTGTTAATTACGGTTCGAAAATAATAGAAGACACAACCAGAACCACGGTTCACGACGAATTAAATATTTCTTTCTTATTTCACGGAGAACTATTTCGGAAAAGCAGGGTTTACGGCTTCTAATAAAATCACGATTCACGAGCAAAAAACAAGCCATTTCACATTTCACGAGGAAAAAATTAGGCGATACACGAATCACGAAAATACCCTTTCCCACCCACTGTTATTAAATATTCTGAATTATCTTTGGTTTACTTGCTCATCAATCCCTATGTTAAATATCTCTTGGTTTTTATTGTGTTTCCTCGATCTTTGTTTATAAAAATATATATATACTAAACTGGTTTGAATTCAAAACGTTTCATATTTGTATTGTTTTCGAGAGTGAAGAACAAATCACCAAAATATTTTACGTAGTCATTGACCGACACGATTAATTCAGTTACTCGATTTTCATGAATGATGACAAGGTAAATTACTTTTTAACAATGTAAGTCTGCTCTCTACGTACTTTCTTCCACCCTACGCACTACCACTTTCAGAACCAAAACAAATCTTCGGGAATCAAGGAAAACATCCTTTGAATGCCCGTGTACTTTCAACTCAGTTTTTTGAAAGAGTGAGAAAAGGCCTAAAGAAACTGGTTAGGCGTATGCAAGTAGAGCGAGTTGAGTATGAACTAACCAAAAACACTTGTACAGAGTCTATATTAAAACTAATTGATGTGGTTTTAACTCGATGGCGTAGTTTGGTGCACAAACAGTGTCTTTTCTGGACCACAGTTCATTTAATTCACATGGCAGTATTTTGAGACCTATAGAGTGTTTTCACGCATGACGTCATGCAGCCATATATTGGTGTCCCAAAATAATGAAACGGCCGGCGGCCATGTTGGTGTCTCAATCCAATCGTGAGTGGGAGTTGAACTCTTTTATTATGTCAACACTTTCTTTTGTTCTTTTTCATTTTCATGGTTGTTAGCCACGTGAGTGAGAGCTCGCTATATCCTATAAGATCTGTTACATCGAATATATGGATAAGACCAATTGACAATGTAAAAGGCACAATGTCTTTCTTCTTGAAACCCATCATAACAGCGGAAGTTGAACTAAAGGCATTTCAAAGCGGTTTCTATCCGGGTGACTTGAAAGTGCCAGCGGTACTTTGTACGTTAATGATTCAATTCAGTGCATTATACATATTTGACGCAGGTTTGCAGCAAAATTACGCGAAAAACTTATTATTATCAGTGATTTAACAATCAAAACTAGTTGCCAAGGCGGGGGGTCCCAATCTAACGGTCCGATATCCACACCGGAACTTTATATCTTGAAGGTGACTTGACGAGATCAAAACAAAAACGCCTTCTGCCTTTCGATATCATGACGACTCACTGTATCGAGAACAATTTTAATCAATCCACTGGCCAACAAAATAATCACAGGTTCACAAACATGCATATTTACCGGCTGCTGAAGTTGACTCCGATTATATTTGTCCTGGCTGGTGCTGTTTTAACTGTAGTGGGTAACACGGCTTCGATTAATAGCTGCAAGATTGCCGGCCCTGTTCTTATAACTTTCGGTGGATTATTTCTTCTGTTTGTTGCAGTTTGGAGTAATTTCCGTCAAGACCCGCTCCCTGAAACCACAAATTGTGAAGAACTTGAAAATACGCGCGAGCAGAACTTGAATCACGTCGATCAACAAGGACCGATTCATCATTTCGAAATATTAAGGTTTCCCTCAGAATCTCGTGGACAGGACATGGTACCTCCTTCATACGAGGAAGCTGTTAGGCAATGAGTGGACAGTTTGCAAACAGGTGACCTCTGTCCTAGAGTCAAATTAAATCATTAGGGAAAATCGAAACATACACTCTACGGGACGAATTAACATTGTTACTGAGTGTTATCAAAATCATGAAAAACATGAAAAGCAAAGCTTCAGGACATCACAAGAACTGAATGGCCAGCCACATCCGCAGTGGAGGAGAATGCTTTAAGTGTCAGAATTGTCCTGACAAGACAAAAAAAAAAAAAAAAACGGAAAATTCCTAGCAAATTAAATGCCATGTATGATTTCTGGTTTTGAACCTCAACAGCAAACATTTCGACGTATCTCTCGTTAATTTGCTTTATAATTCTGAAGACGGAAAAAAATGTACATCGCTACGAAAGCCAGTATCAACACATCACGTGCGGATAGCCAAACATCTGAACATGTCAATAAGAGAATTGAGGAATCTTCAATTCTATCAGCCACATTCGGCATAACTGACACAACCAGTCGAATTTATATAGCTTGTTGTTAACGCCGGCACAGTCTTTTTTCGTCTCATTTGCCTTAAACAGAACTTTGAACGTGAATCAGTCTGGCATACGCCGGAAGAAACTGAATTCCACTGGTAAACGGAGAAAGCTTTCTTTTGTTTTCAATCCAGTCAAATTGATAAAGTTAGGTGTAATCGATTTGACCTTTCTGCCCGATCGGTCCTTTTTTAATTCATCATGCCTATCTGGTCTTGAGGTCCTTATTTCTTCTCTAGATTTTAGATTTCTTTGTAGTTCTTTGGAGAATAGAACTCCATGCGATTCATAGAAAGCAGGAAGTTAAAGTCGAAGTTACAGTACAAATTAAAGGTTAAGCCTACCCAGGAAGTGGCAGAATATTAAAGTGCTTACTCTAAAAGTTCTTCAGTCTCAGAATGTGGTGGTTTATTTCACTGACTTCCCGATCTCCACCCAACCCAATACAAGCCATCTTTTTACATGAATATTCACGACAAACTAATTTTTGCGAACTTTATAATAACCCGACAAGTTAATTCAATGAAATTTCCCTGGATATCTAAAATTAAGATAAGAATAAATTGCATTTTAGTGATAGAGGTAAAGGAGTGGCGGCCGAGTGGTTAGTACGCTGCACCCTGCACTCTGCACCCTGCACCCTGCACCCTGCACCCTGCACCCTGCACCCTGCACCCTGCACCCTGCACCCTGCACCCTGCACCCTAGCCGGATTGAGCGGTCTTGATTTAAGCCCTAGCCGGGGTCACTGCGTTGCATTCCTTTGATACACCATGATCCGATTGATCTTGGATTAATCTATTTAGTAAAGAAACGCAAAATCTGTTTTCGAATTTAAGAATCCTCCCAAAGAAACGCACCATAATTTAATGATAAGACGATAAAGAAAATATGAAACTTTACCCATTTTAAGAACTGGGCCACTTGCTGCTCAGTTAATATTTGTAAACCACACTACGTCGGAGGAATTTGAAAACGGATCGAGGTTTCATTCTGAAAACATATCAAATGTTTTCCGTCTACACTACGCCAGGGAATTTAAAAACGCAACAATCAGCGATCATTTCGCATTTGTGTTTGAGGAAAACTCGGTCAGGAAAATCACAAGAATATCGTGACGACATCATTTTCGAAAAGCTCCGTTTTCAACATGTTTTCCATACACACGAAAACGAAAAGCCGGCGTTTTCAAATTCCTTGGTTTGAAAAGCGCGTTTTCGAAAAGCTCCGTTTTCGTAGCTAGGCCTAACTGTAGAAATAAGGCTGCGTTTTCAAATTTCTCCGGCATGGTGTGGACGCTACCTTATTTTCCTTGACTTTGATATTGTCTTTTAGGGAATTACAAATAAAGTATGTATGTATGTGAACCATCTTCCCTTGGATGTACTTTTCAGTCCTTTATACCGTCGGCCTTCTCGAACTCCCGTCATTTTGAAGTAGACTGTTCATAGCCTCTCTATTTACGCACGCGAAAGAAAAAGCGAGCGAAGCGAGCGCGAAGCACGCGGGGATCGGGGGTGGGGTCCCCACCCCCTACCCAGGCAAGTCTTACATTTTGGGCTTGCGTCCAGTTCTCTCGCGATTCTATCCATCGAATAACAATACGACAAAACAGATGGCTGTGAACAGTCTACCCTTTCAACTGTGCCAATCACAGATGTTAAAGCAAAGAGGTGGTCCAATAAGATGATCGACGGCAGCAAAACGTAAACCCGTTAATTGAGCAGAGTTTGCGTGTTATTGAAAGGCGCGCGCAGGTAATGGCAAACCGGAAGTTTTAGTTCTTCAGTTTCATTATCTTCGATCAGTAGCCTCTAAAGGAACTTGAATTAGATTATCCTCAATATGTATACCATAGAGACACAAGCCACGCAAAACTGTTAAGTTTCAACTTGATAACTGCCGGTGCATTATTACTTGACCTTGCTCCTTTTCATTACAATACATGTATAATGGAATTCGTGCCAAAGTCAGCTCACTGAAAACACAAACTGTGGGGAAGAAGCTAGGAATTCGGCACGAGGATCTTCCACACAGGAAGGGCTTCCTTCGAGTTGTTCTGGGCAACAGCTCTATCAATCCGTTGCATTGCGACCAATCCATCACTTCCAAATAAGGATTCCGTCAGAATCTTATGATTAAGAAATGGTAACCCCTTCATACGAAGCAGCTTTTGACAACTAGCAACAATACAAGAAACTTTCACAAGCAAACAAACTGCACTGAATTGAAAGCTCAGACATGCAGCTCAGCTCTAGAGACCACCTTTTGATCTAGGCCCTGCCATTTATAAAAGAAGCGGCTACGTTATGGTTTGTACATCTTTAAGTTTAGCCTAAATTTTTCAACTTTGTTGTTTGTAATCCGTGTCAATCTTCTCCATCCTTAATCAGCCTTGTTTCTTTATGGTTTATTATTATCTCTTTGGTGTTTTTCTATCTTAGTGAACCACTATTTTCAGGTTTCCTTCAATTTAAAGGTAATTTTGTGCTTGACCAAAATAACTATAGCCCCAGAACTACTGCGCGAGGTATTCGCTGCGAGGAGCACTCGAGTTTCATTTTATCATGAAATCTGATCGGCCAAAAAGAAAACAAAAGTCATTACGACACAAATCGTTTCCTGGCTCGGGTTTGCAGACGTTATTTTCGACGGAGACAAGCGACAGCCGGAAATTCGTCTGCGTTCGCGAGCTACTTCAAAGCTGAACTTGCATCGAAATCAGTATCACAAGAAGCTCAATTTCTGATTCTGGCCGCTCCGTTTTTGGAGAGTGGATAGTCCATAATCTAGCAATAGGTTAAATTACTTTATTCCAACCCAACTCAGAACAACACTGATATTACATGATAGATAATCAGCCTTTTACTAGCTTTTACTTACAGCCCTCTTTCAGACAAGCTTTCTATTTGGCTTGGTTTACATGCAATTACGCTTATCCTCCCGCTTGTTTTGTGTGGCTCTTAAATACCTCCATGTTACATGTAAATGGTAATGCATACAATATAAAATACAAAATATAGTAACTTATATGCCAACCATCATGATATTCAATACAAGGTGTACCATCCTGTAACCATATAGCCGCTACATCTGTCAGACTCCGTTTCTCAAGTCTGTTTGCCACTGTATTAGCCTAATACCAAGTTAAATACAATCGTTATTCGTAAACGTTTTGATTCTTGGTATATTAATGTCTTAGCCGTCATCTGCGAAAGAACAACGTGAAATGGTCAAGTTCTGAGTATTTTGGATTAGCTGTAACGCGACGGCTAATTTTTCGCACCTTTCTTAACACTAAGCCTGAGCAGCTCTTTTTTTTTCATTCATTCGTCTACTGAACAGATCTACACAATTGCGACATTTGTAGGTAAAATACAACATCCATTTCTTACTAGGCATCGTCTTAGGCGTCGCCATCGTCGTTGCTTAATATTAAGCTCCCTAATAACAATAACATATCACATCATGCTTGTTACACAATTAGATGCACAGTATTATTTTGCAATCATGTCTTCAGTTTCACCTAATCAGCTGTACGCTTCACTGATTTTGAGATTAATGTGTTGCACCTGTTTACGTAATGAGGTTTACTCCGCTGAAACTCGTTACTAGTTATACCCATTAAATATTTTTTTTAATTATTATTTAGCTGTCTACATGCATTGCTGGCCTATAAAGCTAGATCATCATAATGGCGATTGTAGTTCACGCTTGAGCAAATGCACAGCTGATAATGAACTGAATACACAGACATCTTGCTTTGTAGACTGATCAACAAAATCCATATAATAATAATGAATAATAATACATTGAACCCCACCATCTCTAACTCTTAAGGGAGATAGAAAATAGTTTGATATCTTGGAGTTTAAGATAGCCTCCTACGCAGATGCTATGTAGAGGGTTCATCACGCGTTCCTTCCCCACAGGGAACGCGTGACAAGCCCCGAGAGTGTCTGTGTGGGAGGCTAGGTTCAAGATGGCTGATGGTAAGTGACTGAAAAAGTATATTTAAGGGAAAATTATTTTGAGTTTGGAATAGCAGAGAGTTCGAGATAGCAAGGTTCTACTGTAACTTTTGTATTCCTGTCTAAACTATCTGGCCTGGTACAGTACTTAGTTTTGCAGGAACTTAAATTCACCTAAAATTATGGACCCAAGACCCAAATTTAATGAGACTAAATAATATTTCATAAAAAAGTTCCAACTACTGATTGCAATCAAAAAATGATAGTCAAGGAATTGATGCTACAGATTTTAAGTCACATTTAATGATGTTGAACAGAACTACACTGAAAAAAAACTCAGTCTGGTGTGTTCATTTGTGACATAACATGACATTTTATTAATTTTCATTAAAACTCTTTTCGTAGGTCTCTGATTTTGCCAATTTTCTTGCAATTAATTTCATTATGAAAAAAAGCTTGGGGAAAATAGGTAACAAGAGGGTTTACGGTCAACCATTTTGGGTAACAAAAGTACGTCACATTAACCCTGCCTTATGAGAACTGTTCTTATAGCTTGTGAACAGTCTCCCAATTAGAGTGAGTTGACCTCAGGCTTGGAGTGATCTGGGGAGAAATATGGCTGCTTTCCTTAATGGTTCCAATAAATTATTCCCCTTCCCTTTGCTAAATCAACAAGGCTGCAAACCTACTCAATCAGGAGCTTAAATACCAACGAAAATGTCTGCACTGCAGGCTATCATAATGCTTGGCAAATTTTTTCCATGCAATAGTCACGTGGAAGGTTGATACTACACAATATTTTCTTGAACTACACTAGCTTGATATGTACTTAATTCCAATATAATACTTGTAGTTGCATTACAGTAACATAGAATAAAATACACAATGATAAATAAAATCATAAAATACTTTCACAACCATTCTTCTTTCACGAACTGTACATGGTATCATTATTCCAATCACTGTACATGAAACAGTTCACAAGTTTTAAAACCCTTTGGGAGTTGGTTTCTACCCTATAAAAAAGCCAAACAAAAAAAAATTAATAAGAACAATTCATGAGAAATTCATGACAATAGTAATAGATAGCAATTATTAGTATAATTCCTAGAGGTGAATATAAGAACTGGACATTCTGATTGGTCAAAAAGCTCATCACAATCACAACATTATATTCACCCTGCTAGAGCTTGGTTACTAAGGTCCCATCTTTGCCATTTCAGCAATAAACATGGTGGACAGTTGAATGAAATTTTCATTTATTGGAAAGACATCACTCCAAGTTCAAGATATTAGAAAGGATGGAGAATTTTCAAAATGACTGCTGTCACCCTTGGACCAAAAATCTTTTCAAGAACTCCCATTCAAGGCATTTAGGAATCGTAAATGACTTCGTCATGGTGAAAATTCTCCAATATTCACCTCGCCTTCGGCAAATAATTGTTATAATTATTATTATTCACCAAAGTGAGTAGTGGTGGATATTTACTGAGCCACTTTCACCAACACTAACTTAAGGTGAATAATTAGCGTATACAGTGTCCCACTCAAGCTGATTAACTAGCAGACCAAACTATGGGAAGCCATATCGTTTCTCTTTGGCTACTCAGAGGTGAGTTGACCAATCACAATGGATGAAAAGTACTATTCACTTGTGTTAGTAGGGTATGGATATTTTCTGATATCACTCATTTGAGAGTTCCAGCAGTAACAAGGACATCACAAGTTGCAGGGCAACATATAAACAGTAGCCTCCATTTGGTACAAAAATATGCTTGGATATTTGTCCATGGACATTATCTGTTTCGAGGAGCCAACAGTTTCCTAAAGCAAAGCTCAAGGAAAACTGTGAGCTTCGAACAGACAATGTCCAAGGACAAACATCCAAGAGGCTATTGTGTTCATTATTTAAATATTTATTAAATATTTATATTTATCAAAACATGAAAATTAAATTGGGCAATATCACCCAGATATATCAATGTCACTAATATCAATATCACTTCCAAGTTTTAGCTGGGCAATAGCCAGTCACATGACCCGTTAAGACCACATACGAGCAAAATTATGGCTCTCCTGACACAAAAATACGTTAGTGCCAACCTCACTCAAAGGGTCTCTCTTCTACTTCTCCTCACCCCCTAAAGCCCCTCTCTTGGTCAAGGGGACTGAAGAAGCGAGACACTGGGAACCAGGTTGCCGTTACACAGGATGTTTACAGATAAGAACGTAAAAAGATCAATCAATTTAAAACTTACCTAACATTTTCTTAGGTCTAACCCACTTTTTCCATAGGGGGAGCACTTGGAGAAGATGTGCTTTGATCAACAGCACTTTCATACGATGGCGGAGGAGGCATCTCTGTTGGGTATGGCTGATACCCATGTCCACCGGGTGGGGGGTACGGGTGTTGTGTTGGTGGATATGCTTGCCCTGTTGGATATGGGGAGAATGATCCCGCAGCGGATGGTGGCGGGTTTCCCGGGTAAGGTCCCGGTGGATATGCGGGCGTTTGCCCGTAAGGCTGTTGATATCCGAAGGTATTTGGTGGATAGTGAGTAGAAGCGGTTCCTGCTTGACTGGTTTGACCACTTTGGATGTTGGAAGCTCCCGCTATAACTTGACCTTGATTACTTTTCCTTTTAAAGTGACAATAGAAAATCGAAACGCACAGTAACAAAGCACCGATGGCCAGAAATATCGGCCCAACAATTCGACAGTTCTTCAGGTTTCGCTCAGTCGCAAGCCTTTCCTCTCGACAGAAGTTGCACCAGTCATCTTCGGGACCCCAAAAAGGCTTTGCAAGATGGCCAACCATAGTCACAATAAAACCAACGAGTAAACATGTAATGGTGAAAAAGATCAGAAGACATTTTGTACAACATTCGCCGCCACAATTTACTGTGTTAGGATGAACCCGCCTGGGGTAGATGATAACTCGTGGAGCCTGATGTGTGCGATCCATTTTAAATTGCTGAACGATCCAGGTAGTTCTTGTGAAGCTCACTACGGTAAAGACAGTTCGCACTTCGTAGGTGAATAAATTTCACTCTCTGTCAGCACCTTTCAGCGGTTAATCTCCAAAACGAGGCAGGCCACACACTTGACATGGGTGGGGAGGGATCGGCAGACCCGACACATCGACCATAGTTCACAGGTCGCCGTGCAGGAAATAAGAGCTTGACCCAACACCATTATCGAGAGCTAACCATAACCTTAGCATCCTTCAGGCTAATCGGAGTGCTATTCAGGTTAACCAGGGTAAGCCGTGACCTGTACCGTTTTTGTACCTTCCAGGGGAGGGACAGTAACAGAAGCAAGGGCACACAAATATTGGATAGAGGCTGTTGTCTGATCTGAGTTTACCTAGCACATATTAGTCTCCAGGAGAGTCCAAAAGCAACAAACAATACGTACAAAATTAATTTTCAAAACGTTCAAGATTTTCTTCTACCCATTCATTATAAAAATTACTCCAAAGTAACTTTATGAACATAACGACTGCAAATTCATAATTTGATGAATTTTCTAACATATAGATCCCTAATTTCACGGGTCAGTCAGAGTGCTTGGTTTCTGTCAGGGTAAACATTTCCAGATTTCCACATAATTTTTTTTAACAAATATCACTTTTATTATCTTACCACCATACAACGTCACACAATTAAATATCATCATTTTCAAACCACAGTCATCTTATCATAAATTATGTTACTTTGGCAACAAATGAGGTTATGTAGTATAGGATAGTATACTTGGCAGACAATCATAATGACTGTAGTCTAGCTAGTGTAATTGAAAATGCGTAAAATAGATGAATCCTGATTCATTCATTGTTGACTATTCCCAGGGGGAGTACTTTGGGAATTTCTGGGTGGGCATGTGTGCTGGGACCCTGGAACCCTTAGCCTGTACCAGAGCTAGTTGAGCTGAATTTTGCTACCCTATACTAGAGTAAATTCCCCAAATCCCCCCATCTATCAACACTGTTAAGGCTAATTTGCATAAATTTAAACTTGCTGATTTGATTTTTTTATATTTTTGAGTGGCAATTCCTGGTTTCCTTGGTCTAGATAAAATGTTCAACCAACTAGTCAGTTTTGTGAAAAATTATACCCTATTCTAGACCCAAACGCTCTGATTTATATACCCTATCCTACAGTACACTGCTTGAAAACCATACCCTTCACAGTGGCACATAGTACCTATATAGCCCATATATGGCAGTGCCCCCTCCAGGTGACTATTCAGTGACAGATTTCTCGTTGAGTTGTGATGTCGCCCTTGCATGGAAATCTTTTTTTTTTCCCCATTTTAAAGACAACAAAAGAAATTGTTGGTATGGCCTGATTTGGTCTTCCCATTATTTTACTGTTATTGTTTTTCCTTTTTTGTCACTATTTTGTGTGAGCCAATTAAGTCAACTTGGTTGTACTTTATTTGGATTGGATATGTTACATAAAAATCAAAAAATAATATATTTTGCTACTTAAACCTATCAAGGTATCACCTTTGCAACTTTACCATTACCTAGCTCAAAAACTTAATAGTCAGAGTTTTGACTTTCTATCAAACTGAGCAATGCTCTGAAGAACCCCTTGTCTGCTAACAGTATCACTTTGAAAGGCATTGATGATGTCACTGTACAGCTGTGATTTTAAATGCTTAATAGTATCTCTTTTGAAGATATTTTGTCCAATGACTGCTTGACCCATATGTACAGCTGTATTCAGTAAATCCTCTATGTCGCAAATCTTTTGGACAATCCCACCAGAGAGAGCTTCTTCTGCCACAAAACGCCATCCCATGAGCACAGCATCTGTGAGTACCTTGGGTTCTTTAATCTTTGCTCTAAAACATGTTTTTTACAACAACAAAATGAGCAGTAGAACAAAATGTTACGAGACCTGAAAGTTAGCATCACTGAAAATAGTTCTTGATTGAAAACATAACTTACATTCAGCACCATTCAGTTAAAACACCTTCAAGGTAGGGGGATGTGTCAAATACAGGGTCAGATATAGGGTCAGAGGGGAGTGCTTATCGGAAGGAATTTTTACTGTGAATAAATAAAGTGATCAACTCATTACTCAACTCAACTCAAGGTAAGGGGGATAAATAACAACGGTAATTATTTCCAAAAATGGTAATAATAAATTTCAGAGTACTGATCACTAAGTCTTACCTTAACAATAAAATAGTTGCTTTTCCAAAGAGCATATCATATTTGACCTCAGGTAGGCAGAACCAACCTTTTTTAGTTCTCATGACTCGGTAGTCATGTGCAAGGGCTAAAATTGCTCCAAGAGCAAAGGCATGTCCTGTGGAACACCAGATAATCAATTTGTTTAACATGTAAACCCCACCAAGACAATCTTTTTTATTGTTTAGCATTTTAACTAATGGAGCAAACTGAAGATATTTTACCCAGTGTTAATGAATGAAGTAGGTATAAACTCAGGTCATTTGGATTTTTGATTTCCTGTTATTTCCATTTTCAATTAATTGAAAAACTGACTAACCTTTATCGCTCGGAAGGTTAAATGAAAGTGCACACACATCAGCTTTTAATTTTGGCAGTTTGTAGAGAATATAAATTAATTATATATTAATTTTATCATGAAAAAAGTCATGACAAAATAATAAAAACAAATACCGTACAAGTCAATGGCATTGCATTAAAGATAGTCAGTTCAGTGGAGCGAAATCTATCAGTCACAACTTGTCAAATATATGTGGACTTTCTTGATTGGTGAACACTTTAGTTACAAAGGTGATGGATTCAATCTGTTGTGACAATCAAGGACTAACTGTTTAGTAAGGACATAAATATTAAGAACCTTTAAGCTCCCAGGTCCTATTTGGGTTTATGAACTTGATTAGAGCCATACAGTTAATTATTATAAAATTTCAAATTTGAAACAACCTTCTTTCAATTTTTACAAATTCAAGCGAAACATCCCAAATATATTTTCCAAATATGTCAAAATATGTTATTTTCAGTTTCCCAGTAAATTTTTCAATTGCTTTTCTCTCAGAACAGCATTTATAGGAACCCTTGTAGTCATACTGAGCTTGACACAAAACTTCAGATCAAAAAGCTGTACAATACCATTTATAGCAGCCACAGTCAACACAGGAAATGTCATGAATCTGATGAGAGTCTTATTAAGCAAATTAAATGTTTCCATGAATTCCTCTGTACTACATGTCTTGAGAAATGTTTGATCAAGCCCATTTGAATAAAATTTTCCATCTCCAGTGGTGATGAGAAACTGAACTTTCTTGCACCTTTGAAAAACAAAAGGAAAAAAAAACAACTTAATCATTATATTTTCTACATAACTGATAAATCATTAAATACACTGGTATTTCATGAAGAAATATCAGTGTAATGGTCTCTTCCGAGAAAAGGTTGACGCTGTTCATTGGAATTTCTTTGACCCTTGTGTTTTCTAACACAGTCACAGTGTTGCCATTGTTGTTGTTGTGGTTGTTGTAGTTGTAGTTGTCCATAGATATATTTTAGATGTAAAAATAATATTACAGTTATGTCTCGATTTCTCAAACCCTCAATTTTTCAAACCTCCCGATAACTTGAATCAAAAGTTGTTCCCTCTCCTCATTCAAATACTGTAATTTAACCCCCAATTTCTCAAACTCTTTGATTATTCAAACCAATTTTCATTTTCCTCGGAGGTTCAAAAATTCGGGATTCCACTGTATGTGATGTCCACATCAAGCACATAAGTCTTATTATATACTAATAACCCAGGGGACTTTGCATAATTTCCAGATTAAACTAGAATTTAGGAACAATAGTTGGTTTTGTGGAGGTAGTTTTGTGAAACCTGCATGGGGGAGGGGGTGGTGAGGTAGGGGAATCCCTTGGAGCAAGGACCAGAGACAACAATACACTCAACTCACTCTAAGGGAGGAAGAGAGGGGACCCTGGGAACAAGGTTACAATTTCAGAGCGGAAAAACGTAATAAGCATGCCCAAGTTTTGGCTGCGCATCAGGCTCCCAGTTTGAAAAAATGGCGGGAATTTCATCGTTCAGGTAAACAAAAAAAGTTATGAAATAAATTATGCTTTCTTGATTTTCCCAGTAAGTAGCAACATTTTCTTGTCACTATTGGAAAGCTGGTGTAATGTTCTTGCGGAGAATCAATCTTTTTTCGGACAAAATTAACATTAAGAAGGTTTCCAAGCCCTTTATTTCCCCGCAGTACACAAGACATTTCGGTACAAAGACACAATTTTTCCACAAACCCTCTTCACATATCGCATGTTCATAAGCAAACCACTGAAAATATAAGCAAGAGAGCCTCTCAGCAGGCAGGGGGAGCCTTGTTTTCTGAACAGTGAAATACCAAAAAAAATTCATGCTTGCTTAAGTATAAATAAATCAATGAAACAATGTCCTTGCATACCTCATTATCAGTCTGACATTCTTTCTACCATGGCAACCTGCCTTATTACCCAGCCTGCAAGCAGGGCTAGGGATGCGCAGAAAGCTGAGCAGTACATTTTTCCACTCTGAAGGTTGCAATATGATGCCAATTGTGGGATCTGAACCCAGGCCAAATTGGAATGGGTCAAATACTCTCACAACTCTGCCCGGCAACACTCAACTCCTTGGACATGGTCAAAGTGTTTTGTCACTAATATGGACTAATATCAGAGCTTCATATTTTCAATTCAGATGACATCATTGAAAAGAATGTGAGTTCACAGCTAGTGCCTGCTCCAGTTCTATCATGCATCCTTCAGATGGTGGGGGAGGGGTGGGAGGGTGGACAGTGCACAGCCAAAAAATGTAATTTCTCAGGGAGAAACGTGGATGTCTCTGGCTATCTCTGCTTATCAGCATTTCTTTCCACCTTGTTTCTCATTACAAGTTTGAATGGATACTTTACGGTTAATTTATCAACCAAAGATCATCTCCTTGCATGGGCTTTGAACCTTACAAACTGAAGACAATGATGGTATGCACTTCCTTCAGCTAGTAGCTGAAGTGCAGCACTGGAAAATTAATGTAAAGTTGTTATCTACGGTCAGCATCTAAAAGTCTCGTTTACGGTTAGCTACATGCCTATTGCTAGTAAGCTACACGTTTTCTTTTCTATCCCTTAACACCGTCTTGCATAACTTAAGCTGAACCCTGCGCACAGCTGGGGGGTCTAAAAGATTTCTGGAACCATCAGCATGCATGCATATGAAGACTTTAAAGCTTTACAACAACACGTGAACGTAGGTACCTTTCAATTTCATCCAAAGCAGAATTAAACTGTTTTAAAAATTCCATATCGATCCTGTTTTCCCCATTTTTCAAGGACAATACTGCATAATTTTCCGCGAACGAAACTTCCAACGCTCTTGGCTGCGCCATTCCTCCTCACTCACGCAAACTCCTCCCCAGTCTCAACCCAGCAGTGCAAATTTTATCAGACAAGATGGCGAAGTAAATCCTGACCATAGGTCATCATAGATGTTTTGTGATAATTGAACTCTTGAACACAACGCTTATGTCTGAAAAATCAATTGGAGGTCCTTATGAATCTTCTAGCTACTCTGCCACGGTGTGTATGAAAACTACGAAGTGAAAACCGTAGGCTTAGTTATTTTTTTTTAATTTGCTGATTTTAGTCTAGTACAGCTTCATAAACTGAAAGAAATGTATAGTTATCAACAAACTCTCACAGTTGAATTATAAACTGTTATTGATAGCATTTTTTATGTCAACGCACCATGGTTTACGACAGAAAGCCAAATGGGAGAGTTCGTGCACTCGTACACGTTTGACGTCGTCGTGATAAAACTCTGACAAACTGTGTGGGTCGAGTATTTTAACCTGGGCTCCCACCTTTTAACTCTTAAACCCTACTCATGTCACTCTACGTCCCAGCCTCGTATCCAAGTCTGGAGCTACTGAAATAAGCTCCAATATCTAGAAGTTACACGACGAAGTTAGTTCTGAGGGGCAAATTATAACTAAAATCAACCAATCAGATTGCTCCATTGCCGGACTGGGCACTGTCCCGAATGATCCCCCAAGATCACTCTTGAAGAATTTTGGGTAGTTTTAGTCACGTAATAAATCTCTTATTAACCAGGCTTGCTCAGGACTGTAGCAGGAGAATATCAGCCCTCAGTCTCTTTTGTCTAGAATTGGACCGATATTCTCCCAACCCTTACACTTGGTTTATAAGATATATAGGTATATAAAGCTTATTTTTACCCAAAAAATGCCCCAGGGTGGGGGGGGGGGGGGGGGGTAGGACTTTTATGAGAGAAGGTTGAGGGTGTCAATCAGAAATTTTGCATTAAACCCCAAGAAGACAAATCTTGGGTGCAGTGTGAACTTTATTTGACCCCTAAAAGCAAGACAAAGAACATCCCCAACCTTTTCACATGGGATCCCTTCCCTTTCCCAGGGAGGCCATGGCATCACATAGACATTAAACATCTAGCTAGGGTGAGTAGCCTTTATGTTTATTGGTACATAAACAGTGGCAGATCCAGACCTTGAGCTAAGGGGGGGGGGGGGGGGAGGGGGTGCCTGTTTTTGTTTTGCTTGCCCTGCCATCTTTTCTTTCTTCTGTGATTTTTTTTTTTTTTTCTTACCCAAAATAAGGGGGGAACAAGTCCCTGGGGCCCCTCCTCTAGATCCGCCAGTGATAAAGTTAATGCATGGTAACTCTATATTTGTTTCAGGTTGGTGCTATTTTTCTTTTCAATCTTCTTGTTGGTGTGGGAATTCTTGCTCTTCCATCAGCTATTGCCAAAGCAGGAGTTATTGCTGGTGTCCTCTGTCTTGTTACTGTATCTTTTATGGCCTTCATGAGTGCTACCTTTATGATTGAAGTGCTTGCAACTGCAAATGCATGGCGGAGAACAAAATCAATCACAAGAAGAGGAAGTGCGAAAGGATGCCCCACTCAGAATGAACTCATGGGAGAAACTAACAGTATAAAAGTCAAGACAGATGTACTGTCTCCCCCTTTGTTTGAAATTGAACAGAAATTTGAGATGGGTTACATGTCAGAACTGTTCCTTGGCAGTGCAGGATCTACTTTCTTTTATGCAGTACTTTGTTTGTATTTATATGGGGTGAGTATCATCTACAACAAGAAATCAAAACCATTTTCTCTCCTTCTGTTGAGTTGTTGAAACACAAATAGACGTTTGGGAGAAATATGAGCTGCAGTTCTGTCAAACTATCAGGAGAAAAGCAAAGGACTGAAAATCACTCATTTAGTTTGATTAGAAGCATATCATATGCTTCTGGTTTGATTATTACCTAATTTTAGAGCTACCTGAGGGTTATTTACATTGTGTGGTCTTGGATAAGACACTTTTCTCTCACAGTTCCTCTCTTCACCTGCAAACTTGATGCTGGGTGGTAACCCTGTGATAGACTAGCATCCCATCCAGGGGGGGGGGGGGGGGGAGAAGTACTCCTAGTCTTTTCATGCTACAGAAACCGGGATAGGCTCCAGTCTGATGGGCCACATGGCTCATATGCAGACTAATAAACTATCACAGTGAAAATGCAAGGGGGGGGTCCATTCATGTCCCCACCCCTCCCCTTACCCTTTGTACTAAGTGGGAGTATGAGTTTTTTTGTACATCTGAGCGTTAATCTTATTAACCAATAATTGATTTTCGTTTCCTTCAGGATCTAGCAATTTATGCTGTATCAGTAGCCACAACACTAGAAAAAGCTGCTGGTGCAAGCCATCAAATATCATACTACTCCTTCCTCTGGGGCTTCATCATGTTCATAGGACCTTTCTGTTTCTTCAATTTTCAAAAGACTACTTATCTTCAGTTGTTTACAATGGTGATGAGAAACTCTGCCATGGTGTTAATGATTTTACTGACAGTGTTGGACATTGCTAATGGGAACAGGGTGCCAACAGATCAGTTGATATTGTGGGATACAGCAAAGGCTAAAGAGGTACTTTTCAGTTGTTAAAATTTACCTACATGTATATCTCGAGTTTGCCTCCTTTTCAAGGTGTATAGGCCAGAAAAGTTGGCAGGACTTGCTATTACAACCCTTCCTAAATTTGCTACATTGTACATTCCTGCTTATTAACGGATGCTGGATTGTCATTGAAGACAAACTGCCCACAGCTACAGTTTAGAATGTTTTGGATCAAATTTCAGGGGACTTTCCATACAGTTGATAATTAAAATTCTTTGAGTGTGTGATAGGATACTCAACTGGTATACATTTTCTGAAGATAAAAAATGCCATGCACCTAAAAAGTCATTTCCAATTTAATAATTACTTTCTGCACATTTTTGTCACTTTTAACAGTTGATCAATTGATTGAGTGTGTGATGAGATACTGGTATACAATTTCTCAAGATAAAGGATGATGTGCACCTAAAAGTCATTTCCAATCTAATTATTTTCTGCACAGTTTTTGTCACCCATAGATTCCTTGAGCAGCATGACATGCATTTGTAATATAACTTGGTCATGGATTCAAAAGGTTAAACTGCATCATAACTAAAGTGTACTAGACTACGGTGTGAATATTTAATTTTTTTTCTTTTCAATATACATTTCAGCTCCTTGGCATGGCAGTGTTTGCCTTTATGTGCCACCATTCTCTTCCATCCGTGATCCTTCCTCTGACTGACAAGAGAAAAACCTTACAAGTTGTTTTGGTGGACTATGTCATAGTCCTTCTGTACAATGGCATCATTGTTTTTTCTGCAGTCCTGAACAAGCCAGCTTCAGCTATTAGTCAGCTTTATACATTGAACTTCAGTGAGCACTCAGTTGCCATTCTAGCAAAGTTTCTCAGCTTGTATCCAGTGTTTACACTAAGCAGCAGTTTTCCTTTGATATGTATAACACTGAGGAACAATTTGATGGCACTCTTTCCAATATCAAAGGTAAACTACCTCAATCTTGAGGGCTTTTCCATCATACTATGATTATCAGTTGATGGAAAAGATAAGTTGATAAGTTGATAAGGCGTGAGGAAAGTTTGGTGACCAGGTTTTAGTGTTCAACTTGTGTTCTTGTCACGGGCAACTGGCTCCGTTTCCATTGGCAACTTGTCAGTCAGCCTTTGATGTCATTGGCAGCAAAGCGCACAAAATTGCAGGCCACAATCTTGATACCATTGGAAATGAGGAAAGTTGCCTGTGTGCAACAAGTAATTTAAGTCCAAAACTTTGTCACCAAAGTTATCCAACTGATAATCATAGTATATTGATAATTCTAATGTAATGTTTTCAACAGGCTGGTTATCATCAACATTTAGACTAATTTATCCTGGCTTAACTTATATCAATTAAATTATACAAAATCAGCCATGTAGGTAATAAGGACAAAGCAACTCTAGGGACCTGAATTTAGTCAAGAGCTCACCTTAATCTCTAGAAATAAAAGAAATAATGCTTAAAATAAAATATTAACTACTTATTAACCAAGAGTGAGGTCTTTACAGGAAAATCTCAAACCAAGACCTTGTGGTATTGACAGAGGGAGGTCAATACAGAAAGGCCGAGTTTTGAGATTTTCCCCTAAGGACCAAACATTAGAGGTTAATAAGTTGTTTATTATATGGCTCTTTTATGTGTTTTTGCAGGCCCGTAATTGGCCAATGGGCATTACAGGAGAATAATGCCCTAGAACTAGCCAATCAGAGCGTGTGTCATATCTGCTACAGGCACAAGCCATATAACAGATATCATTCGTGTTAACTCTAAATGTGTAGTTGCAAAAAGAGATCTTCAGGTTAATGCTTTATTGTAACCACATATCATTTTGTTATTTCTTTTTCAGAAGTTATTTTTCAGCCAGCAGATCTTTACACTGATTGCTCTTATGCCACCTGTAGTGATAGCTGTATTTGTGCACGATGTTAGTCAACTAGTTGCGTTGACGGTCAGTGTAGTGATTGCTTCAGTCTTACTTTTCAACTAGGATGGAATTACTATTTTTTAAACATTTCAATTATTTGCAGTAAACGTTTCCTCCCAGCATGGCCAAAAAGTTAGAGAAAGGTACCCTTTACTCTTCAAATCCTGTTTCCACTGAACAAGAGTAATGATGAACTTACATGGAAATATCACATTTACAAAGTTGTAACTAAAAAAAAGTGACAGGAATAACGTTTAAAGGCATGACATTTCGTACATGATATAGGCAATTTCTAACACTTTGTTATACCTCCCAATTCAAACACGGCTTCCAACTGGAGGAGTCCCAATGTAAATCTCTCAATTTGCGTACTTAAGTAATCGAATGAATGTGAGTGCAGTTTAAGGAATTGCACTTTGAGTGATGTTTGAAAATTCTCCTAGTGAAAATTTTCGCAGAACTGCATGAACATGGACAAGTGAAATACCATAGAATTTTCAAATATCTGGCATAGTGGAAAATATCCTTTTTACTTGCTCAAGATTTCCTTCGATTACTCATTCATAAAGTGGCAAATTAAATTCTGCATTAAACAATTACTCTCAGCCAATCACATTAAAGCAATTTTCCCAGTCATTTAATACATGTAAGTATGTAATAAACAGAAAAAAAACAATGAAAATAGAAGTGGTTTCACACAGTCGTAGCAGTGCTCGATACAAATTCATGTAGAGCAAAATATAAACTGAGATAGAGACTACAGTTACTCAAGTTTCACTTTAAGCGTGAAACTCGAGTAACTGTAATTTCTATCTCAACTTGTATAACTATATGTAATATTTAGTTATCTTTTTTTTACGTTATTAATTTTTTTATTTATTTTTCAGGGGTCTTTTGCTGGCTTGGCCATCATGTTTGTGACTCCAGGGTTACTTGCGCTGTACTCTAGAGACAAGCTGGATAGATCTGTTCCCCACTGGAGACAGGTGCATCATCACAAGTCGCCTTTCCAACACAAAGCCTGGGTCTACCTCACGTTGGCGTTTGCTGCTTTTGTGCTGATGACAAGAATATTTTGAAAACATCTGATTCCTTAGTCTTTCATTAGTCTTATTCATTAGACGCTATTGAAGGAGTATATTTAGGATGCGTTCAACAAAATATTTGGATCCTTGATGTTCAGTTATGTTGGTTAGGAATCGTCCATATTGTAGAAAACAGCCCCTAAAAAAATATGTGCGCTGATTGGTTAAAGATCGTGTTTCAGCTAAACAATTAGATTATGAGCTCGAGATTTCTATCGCGTGATAGTTGACGAGGGCGCAGCCCGAGTTAACTATCACGCATAGAAATCGAGAGCGAATAATCTAATTGTTTTAGTATAAATCTACTAGTCATTCAAAACTTTATCGAAATCCTCTTCACAGACACTTCGAAAACGCCAAGAAGTCGTTTTCTTGTTTTTCGTCGCGGTGTTTTCTAAAAGAAATAGAAAACATGTTTTCTGTGTTTCTATCGAGTTTTAGTATAAATCTACTAGCGTTCTATCACGGATGCCATTCTCTGATTGGCTACGCTACTCATTATCTATTCTGCGATAGATACGATTGTTAACAAGGGCACACTGCTACGCTACTCACTATCTATCACAGAATAGATAGTTAGTTGCGTAGCCAATCACTTTCAGAGTACGGCATTCGTGATAGAACGCTAGTAGATTTATACTAAAACTCGATAGAAACATAGTACATGTTTTCTATTTCTTGAATGAACCCAAGTATGAAATGCCACCAGTTCTCATTCAATCCCTGACGTTAAGTCGGTTTTGCAGGTGCAGCCATGAAGTCGGTACTGATATTTAGGCTGTAAGTTTCTCTCATAATTTGTGTAATCTGGTCCAGATTACACAATAAATATTTTTAGTAGTATATTTAATAAGGTCTAAAATAAATCCAATGCAGTTATGAATAGAATATATATTCAATATGTATTTACAGAATAATATATTGATAACATATAAAGTATTATTTATTAAACAAATGCATCTTTCAATGACTCTCATCTTGATTGCATAAGCCTTAGTTTTATGTTCACTTTACACTTTGTTTTTTATATAAGAATATTTTATAGGAATATCGAGGCTGAACTTTGCGAAATCTAAAGAACATTTTAAGAATAGACCCGAGGCTGAGATGTTGAAAAGAATATAATTTTGTGTGTTGAAAATTTGTAAATACAATTCAATGATGTTTTTATCTAAACCGTATAAAAGCCCCATTTGTCTAAACGGCAAAACTAGCCAAAGAGCAACAAAAACAGCACTAGCCGTATGTTCGATGCTAAAAACATTTCTGCAAGAAGTTATGTGCGTCATATCGGGCTTTAATGCCCGCAAGCTGGCTCCAAAATTACTTTTACACCATCCAGACACCAAATACGTTCGAAAACAGAATTGTCATACGGTATAATCGTAGAATATTTTCAGCCTAAAATTGGCAGAAAAATAAGAATTCTCAGCCTCGGCCGGAAAACAATACTCGTATTAAAAAAAAAGAGTGCATTCACGTTTACCGCAATGTTACGTCTAGTGAGAAGGGATTGATTACTGAAGGACGATAATTAGGGTTAGGAGGGTGGGAGAGGAGCGATTATTCAAAGAAGGCGATTATTCAAGGAGAGCGATAAATTGAGGGGCGGCTATTTTTCGACAAACACACAGTAGTCGAGCGTAACTCGATTCAAACTCACACGGCAGGTGCGAGAGAATTTCTCCGAGATCTGGTTAATTTCGGCTTAAAATATCACGATCATATACATACACTGCATTTTTTTTTTTTTATAGGAATATTGCTTTTCCGGCCGAGGTTGAATATTCTTATTTTCCGCCGATTTTAGGCTCAAATATTCTTGTGAATATAAATCATTGTGAAAATTCGTAGAATTTAAACTGTTTAGTTCAAAACATATAATGGTATTTACAAATTTTCAACACAGAAAAGTATACAAACAGAACTTAAATTAAAGCATTTGCCCCAAACTTACACAACTGAGCTCAGTAAAGGCCTTTAAAGTCACAGTCTTTGTAATACGGAGGTTACGGGCTGTTAAAGTGATTCCTAGTAAAAGAACCCGCCATAGATTTCCGATGAAACTTGGTATGCTGTTGTTACAGAACAAGGAGGGTCACCGTGCTTGTTTTCACGCCACAATGCTGACAAATACGGTTATTTAGGTGACTTTGGTAATCTCCGTGCGCAACAAATAAACTCGATTATTTTTCAATACAGCGTGTTATATCACACGGAGTTTGACTCTCTTTGATTGTTTATTCATCTACATCTCAGAAAAAATGTCTTCAAATACCGTGCATTTTTTATCCTTTAGAGGAAACATAATTTGGACATGCGCTGATGGGCCCGTTATGTCTCCTTCTGTAGTATTTATTTCATTTGCCAGAAAAGTAGCCATAGATTTCTGCTAATTTTTTTCTCAGTTATTAAGGATATTGCTCTCATTGAAATTGTGAAAAAAGTGGGGGTCACCGTGCTCGTTTAAGAGAAAAGGAGCATTTATTTCGCTATCGAACTTAGTTTGAGGGAAATCTCTTACGTTTTGTACGCGCGCGCGCTCATGTGCCCGCGCTAATGACGCGAAAATCGTGCGCAGTAGGGATGCGCAATGCAATACTAAGAAATCACATTTAATAAATGAGTTTCGATGAGTTCGTACACAAAGAATGAACACATAGTGCAATTCAATTATTCAATTGCAAGTAACTTTAAGTTGAACATTTAAAATCTGAATCATGTCAAATGGTCAAGCATAATTTCAAGGTGAACCCCTCAGCCGTTTTAAGACTGCATTAATATGTGATGAGCCTTAACGCACGTTTTGGTTTTGTTTCGTTTTATTTTGTTTTGCAGTTCCTCCTCAATTCTCTCCTCGTTCTCGTTTACACAAAATTCGTGTCAACCCCCCCCCCGGGGGGGGGCACTGCCATATATGGGCTATAGCTGGTTTTCACATGACATCACTAAAATTCGAACTACAAAACTATTGATCTTCCTGAGATTTTACTTTAATGATGTATAAGAGCAGCTGAAAACTAATATTCATACAGATTTTCGCTTCGAATGGGTTCTTGGTTTTGTGATACACTACGCTTGAATTTCTAAGCTTTTGCGTGACGCGGCATTTCCATGACGGCCTAGAGAGCTGACATGATGGTTAAAAAAGTGACTTATTTCGGGGAACTTGGCTATCTCAACAGTTAATGTCTTAGAAAAAGTATTATTATAATGTTTTAGAGTTCCTCGAGGGATAAATTCACGCTTTTGTTGCAAAACTCAGTGACAGATGTTTCTGTTGGTTTCCGTCCGCCAAGTTGGTGCCCATACGGATGGGCACCAGCATGGCGTCTCCATACAAATCTCTATAAATTTGGGTAAAAAATTTCTCCGCGTATCTCGCATAAGAAAAATTGCTGTGACAAGAATTTTGGCGAAAGTTTTTGCATATTTACTTTCTTTCATTTCCCAGATTCTGGACTTAATCTATTGCCCTGTTTTAATATTTATTTTGATCTATTTTGAATTGCGTGACACTGAAAACCAGCAATACAGGTATGTGCCGCTGTGAAGGGTATGGCTTTCAAGCAGTTTACTCTAGGATAGGGTACATATATCAGAGCGTTTAGGTCTAGAATAGAGTATAATTTTGGTGACCTTGACACTGGTTCACAATAGAATTTCAATTCCCCATGTGTTTTCGAAAGTGAGACGACGTCAGTATGACGTAATAGTCGTTATGGCTATTTTGGTTTTACGGTACATGTTTATTAACATTAACAATCGAACGCATTACTTACTACACAATTCTGACGGTACATTACTTGCAGCAGTTTTACAATAAACCACTTGCTAACAGTTAGCAACCTAGATTACATTGCTAGACAATACATAACTTACAATACACTATATTACAATTTTTGTCGGTTCGGCTAAGTTTTCATTTTAAGTGCTTCAATTTGGAAATTAACTAGAGCAAAAACTTCACAGGTTTGACGTCATCTTAATCTTAAAAGTATCCTTAATTAGTGACTAAGACCAGGCAAATAAGTTACTCAGGATTTGAAAAAACAGAATTGAGCAATGTTACCTGTTACCTATCTTCTTCGTGCCATGTGGTACATAAGGCCTCAACACAATCCCGCCAACCAGCTCTGTCAGCCGCTGCGATTTGTACCTCACTCCAGTTCTTCCATCCAGCTTTTTCCCTTTCTCTCTCTGCTGTCTTCCTCTATGTTGTCTTTGGTCTACCCCGTTTTCGCCGCCCTTCTGGGGTCCAGGTTAATGCAGTTCTGCAGTCATTATTTGGTTCTTTCCTCATGATGTGACCGATGAATTTCCATCTTCTCTCTCGCACGCCCTCACTGAGGTTTTCCATCTCAGCCATCTTCAGGACTTCTTTGTTTGTAGTTCTTTCTTGCCAGCGTATCTTAAATATCCGTCTAAGACATCTGCTTTGGAAGACGTCGATTTTATTCTCATCACTTTTATTCATTTTCCACGTCTCGCAGCCATACATCAAGACTGGCTTTACCAGTGTCTTATATAGCCTGACTTTGGTTCGTCGACTGATGCTGTTGCTACTCCAGATCTTTTTCAATTTCAAGAATACCCCCCTCGCTTTGACTACTCTGTTGTGGATGTCTTCAGTGCCTCCGCCCTCTTTGGAAACCGTAGCTCCCAAGTACACCAATCTATCAACATCTTCTATTCCTCGTCCATTAACCTCCACCACATCGTTGTTCCTCGAATTTATTCGCAGTAGTTTACATTTATCTACATTGACTTTCTGTCCCACCCTTTCTGCTTCATGCGCCAACTTATCGGTCTTAGTCTGAATGTGCTGCCTGGTCGATGATAAAAGGGCTATATCATCCGCAAAGTCGGGATCCTCGAGCTTTGTGGTGAACTTCCATCTTATCCCGGTGTTCCCCTCTTGCAATGTATTTCTCATTACCCAGTCAACGACTAGTAGGAATAGTAAACCTGACATGTTACAGCCTTGTTTCACTCCAGTTTTGATCTTGAACCACTCTGTTGTGTCGTGTCCATCCACTACTGCGCATTCAAAGTCAGCATAGAGCGCTTTCACCATGTTGATTATCTTGGATGGTATACCGTAGCTTCTCGTAATCAACCATAGACTATCCCTGTGGACTGAATCGAATGCTTTCTCGAAATCTATGAAGTTAACGTACAGTGACGACTGCCACTCTATTGACTGTTCGATGATATTTCTCAATATGAAAATTTGCTCAGTAGTTCCTCTACCTGGTCGAAAACCTGCTTGTTCCTTTCTGAGTTTCGACTCTGCTCCGGTTCGTATCCTATCAATCACAATTCTTCCCATGACTTTACTGACAACTGACAGCAGCGTAATTCCACGCCAGTTTTTACATTCCTTCAGATTACCTTTTTTCGGTAGTTTGACAATCAGTCCTTTTCTCCATTTTCTTGGTGTCTTCTCGTCTCTCCACACTATGTCTATGATCTCCTTGACTTTAGTGGTAGCATAGTCAACATCAGCTTTGAGCAGCTCTGCTTGTATGTTGTCAATTCCCGGCGCTTTTCCATTCTTCAGATGCCCTATTGCCTTCCTTACCTCACCTCTACTGGGTTCAGATGTATCAATTTCTTCTATTTCATCCGGCAGTTCTATCTCCATTTCACTTACTGGATTACTAGGGTTCTCTCTATTTAGTACTTCAGAGAAGTGCTCCAACAATCGTTTGGTTTTACTTTCTTTATCATTAAGGATCTTGCCGTTTTTGTCCATTACTGCGGCACTCTGCCTTGGCCTTTCGTTGCTTAATACTTTGGTCAGGGTATAAAGTGTTTTCATATGTTGTTGTTTGGCCGTATTTTCAGCTTCTTCTGCAATCTCTTCAGTCCATCTTCTTTTATCCACCCTAACCTGTCTTTTAATTTCCCTATCCTTCTGTCGGTATTCATCTTGCCATCTCTGCTTTAGTCTCGCTGATCTTGCACTGATTAACTTCTGTTTGATGACTTTCCTTTGGTCTATCAGAGCCCAGGTTTCCTGACTCAACCATGGCTTGTTTTTCTTTTTCTTGTACCCTAGTACCTCTTCTGCCGTTTTTACATAAGCTTTCTCCAATATCTCACTTTTCCTTTCCACTTGGTCTCCTTCTTCTTCTCTTCCATCATTCATTGGCTCTTCCACTGCTAGTGCCTGGAATCTGTTTTTCAGCTGTATGTTGAACCTTCTGTGTATGTCATTGTTTTGGAGTTTGTGTGTGTCAAACTTTTTTTGGGTACTCTCTGTCGCCGCTGCTCTTTTGAGCTTTAATCTGATGGTTGATCGTACAAGGTAATGGTCGCTGGCCACATCTGCTGACGTCATGGCCCTGGTATCTAACACTGATGTTCTAAATTTTCTGTTAACTAGAGTGTGATCTATCTGATTTTTTGTTCTTCCATCGGGCGACACCCAGGTTTGCTTGTGAATTTCCTTGTGAGGAAATGCTGTTCCAGTGATAACCATTTCATTAAAATCGCAGAATTCTTTCAGTCTTTCTCCATTATCCTTAACCGTGCCCAGTCCGTGTTGTCCCATTACTCTTCCAAGGCCATTGACAAGGTTACCCACCTTTGCATTCATGTCTCCAGTGATGATTAACATATCATGTTTGTGTACCTGCTCAGCTACTTCTTGTAGTTTCCCGTAGAAGTCTTCTTTTGTTACCTCGTCAGCATCGTTGGTTGGCGCGTACGCGTGTATCATTGTAAGCTTGACAAACTTAGAGTAGAATCTTGCCTTTATCATTCTCTCATTAATTGGTGACCAGTCAATTAGAGCCTTTGTTGCCTCTGGTGTCATCATTATCGCCACGCCTTGCATGTGTTGATCGTCATCTCGACATGAGTACAGTACTGTTTCACCTGAACTCAATTTCATTCTACCTGCTCCTATCCATCGGCACTCACGTATTCCCATAATTTGGATCTTCATCTGATTCATCACTCTCGCAACTTGTGCGGACTTTCCTGCAGTGAATTGAGCAATGTCGAACCCCAATTCCAAACGCATGTACAAAAATCCATGAATTCAGATTCGGGAATGTTCTTGTCGAACACAAGTGAACAATACAAATCTTTTTGTTGCGTTGTTTTTCTCCTTGGAGCGATTGTGTAGGATTTGTAATAATTCGAAACTGGCCTATTGCTAGTTACGTAATAGTTCAGTTATTGTGCCACTCATTTTTTGTGAAATGAATTCGATTCCTCGTGGACATTTTGTTCCGTAGGAGCAAATAAAGAAACCGGCAAAACTGATCTGTGATGTAGCTGACCTGATGTATCTACAGGAATTGAATTCCTCGTCAGCGCAAATCATGAACTCAGGTAATAAATTTATTACTGAAGTGTATGAACATTTATCATTAAACTCGGCTATGAACTGATTCAGATTGCTCGATCTAAGAAAAAAAAAGCTAATTAGGATGAGGAACGATCGATAAACATTAAATCTAAGTGTAGCGTTTGATTTACATGATGAGTTATTAAAAAATACAGTACTGAAAAACAAACATGACAAACGGGCCGAAGTTCCGTTTTTACTTTGTGGGTCACATTTACCAGCTAACTTACTGACGGCCGGTCTGAGATGCGTCGAACTTCACAAAAAGTATACAGCGGCTTGAAAACATCCTCCCACAGCTGTAAAGCAATATCATGATCCATATTTTGCCAATCCACTTCGGACTCGAACTTTCTGAATGCGGGCGGTGGATCCATATGTAATTCCTGAAGGGTTTTTTTCTTCGGCTTTGCCTCCTCGTTGCCTTGGAAATTGAGTTCAACACCTTCTTCACCAGGCTTTTCTTTCTTTTTCTTTGCCATTTTCAATGGACTCTTCTGGCGCCAGCCGCCAAGGTGATTCCCTTGTGTTTTTCTGCACTCCATTTTCGTTGTCCGTGCTCCCATTTTTGACGAAGAAAGCCGAGCTTTAGGTACACAGCCAAAGAGCAAACTCACACTGACAGCAACTGTTCGCGCTTGATTAGATTTGATTGAAAATGCGTATTACTGAAGTCATTCTCTTACTCATTCTGTGAATAATCAGAGCTCGTTATTTCTACTGAGCACGTGCCGGAGTAGTGTGTAGTACCAAGTAATGGACTCCAGACACGTGTCGGAGTTATGCTGTGACTAACTAATTCCATTCTAACGAATCAGAACTCGTTATTTCTATTGAGCACGTGACGGAGTAGTGTGTAGTACCAAGTAATGGACTCCAGACACGTGTCGGAGTTATGCTGTGACTAACTAATTCCATTCTAACGAATCAGAGCTCGTTATTTCTATTGAACTCGTGCCGGAGTAGTGTGTAGAAACCAAGTAATGACTCTTGACACGTGTCGTGACTAACTAATTCCATTCTAACATATCAGAGCTGTTTATTTCTCAACCTCATTCCCAGGGTCTCTCTTTTTTTGTGTTTGAAGATTTTATGAGACACCCTCGTTCCGAGGGTTAATTTTTTTAAAGATTTTTTGAGTGACTCTCATTCCCAGGGTCTCTTTTTTCTGAAGATTTTCCAGTTTTGGCACCGGAAGCACGGAAGGAGCGCTCGTGCCAGTCTTTCTCCGCATCACATATCGGACCAAGAGCTGACCACCGCCCTGGCAGAGGTCATGAATTTTGGCCCGGATTCGGAATTCTTCCTGTCAGTGATGTTTGTTTGGAAGACGGTTCCTGAACGACCCTCAGATCATAGATCTTATGTTGGCCTTGGTCGGTATGTTGTTGTTGTCGTTGTTGTTGTCTTCGTTGTTTTTGGTCTAGTTTTTTTTTTTTTTTTTTTTTCGGCGAAACTCACACAGCCTTCGCATCGTTTTTCAAATTATGTAGTTACCATTGTCAGTGTGCTGCCGTCTGTATATAGATTTCTCCCAAATGGACAATGACATTAGAGCACATTTGCCAGATGGTACCGATGAACTTTTACACTTTCTTTTCTTTTTTACACAGCAACAAGTGGGCAACTGTTTAAAATTCACTTTCTTAAAAGAAAACATATAATATATTTATATAGCGCAAATTCCATAAAGTAATGTTCAAATGCGCTTCACAATATAAAGTAAGTAAAAAGGGTAAAATTACACTAATGAGGTAAATTCACACAGTAAAAAGGGAAAACAGGAAACAATAAATTAAGTTAAGGAATCGAATTTATATCCGATAATTTTCCAAAATACGGCGATGACTTACGAGCCTCCCCAAGACTGTCCTGGAACGTTCGAAGACGTCGCAAGAACTTCCGAAAAAGTCCCGAAGGAGCTTTGATTGCGCGCGCAGAGCAACATGTGGCTACCGAGATGGTGTTACTTAATTTATGAGCATTTCTCGATAGTTTAATTTAGATAATTGTGTTATAAACAATCGATTTTAGGAAGCTTTGTGAAAATTCGATGTCAAAACCTGAGCAAAATATTTTTA
The DNA here is from genome assembly GCF_042242905.1 of Orbicella faveolata. NCBI lineage: Eukaryota > Metazoa > Cnidaria > Anthozoa > Scleractinia > Merulinidae > Orbicella > Orbicella faveolata. The sequence continues at coordinate 13,578,889 of NW_028301558.1, read as the reverse complement.
TGCGATTTTCCCCTTACCGTTTTCAGACCCAGGCTCTTGAATAGCGTAAGCAACTTAGGGTACTTTAAGGATCCCTCCTTCAGAGAATTTAGCTGGTTCCCCTTTCCTGCTTACTCTCAGAATCGACTCAGAAAGAAGGGAAAGGGAAATTAGCAAAATTAAATGTATAAGAGAAACTATGTGCGAGAGAAACTGTGAGTGAGAGAAGACCAACTCAGACCAAAACATTTTGGACAGCTTTCGCCGTTTTGACCGTGTAGGGTATTTTGTGGAGAGAAAAAATTTACGGTCTAGGTGATTACCAGCCGTTGTTCGGGAAAGGAGCCCGCACTCCTCCCCGCACTCTCTCGGGGAGGAGACCTCGAGGAGACCTGAAACGAGAGAGCGGCGGATTTCATCGCTCATCAAACGAACCCAGCAGAGAATTGCAAAGAGGAGTATCGGGTTTTCTCCATGTCTCACCCAGAAAAGGGGGTGGGGAATCCACCTTGAAAACAAGACGCTTCTCAGTTGCACAATTGAAATCAAGAATTTTATGGGTCGTTGCAAAACGTGTCTTACGCAATCCCGGTGTTTGTGTGACATCATGCTCACATGCATGTCACACATTCGTATCCGTGATGACGGTCTGGTTGCGGATATTACGTCATAACGTTGAAAAGTTTCAATGGCGCTCATGGCAGAAAGTGACGGTTCTCCCGCAGAAACCACTGAACAGCGCGAACCATTATGGAGAAGGGCAAAAGCTGTGGTGTTAAAGAATTTTTTACCCATTTCCTTGATATTCTTTCTAATTTTTGGAATTTTAGTTCCCCAACCAGGAGTTTTCTTTAGCGAATTGCCAACACAGTATGTCTGTGTTGTGGGAATCTTCTTTCATAGCGGTCTTAAACTGAAAACCGGCGAGTTGAAGGAAGCGTTCAAATCTATCAAAGCCCTCATCTGGGGAATCGTTTGTATTTTGTTGATTACGCCGATAATCGGCGGACAACTAACCGGTTTGTTACCTTACTCCGTGACAAAGCATCTTGGTGGCAATTCGACGAACAGCACTTCTTCGCCGGATGGAAATAACTTTGAGGGTAGCTCGATTCTTGGACCGGCGTTATTTCAAACAGGAATGCAGGTTTACTTCATTGTACCGTGCACGATTGCTGGTGGAGTTATATTGGTGAGATAATCATAGATAGTTAGATGACACTGTGATAATTAGGTTTGTTGTCTAAGAGCTGGGGATCGAAGTCCGGGAAGACCGGAGAAACCACATGTTCAAGGATTCGATCCCCAGATGACTTCTTTCATCTCCATAGCCTGATTCTCAGATGGTCCAAGGTCGCTCGCTGCCACTTCCTCCTCCTCTTAGAGAGGAGGGATTGAGAGCAAGCCTCCTTGTGGATTGTCTGAGAATCCAGCTATCACTCCACCAACTGCATAGTTAGGTTTTGTGAGGATTCACATGAAGGTTTTTTGGGTTTGAACACCCAGCTCCCCTGGATCTACCCTGGGTGCCAGAGAGGTTTTTTGGTGGTGAAGCCACTTAGTGATCGAGATCGTGATGGAGATCATGATCGAGATCACAATCTTGTACGGATTCGCCACTCACTAAGCGGCTTCACCACGAAAAAACAAAAACCCTCTGGCACCCAGGGTACCCTAGACAGGGTTGCCACAGGTCAGGAAATGGTCAGGAAAAAAATTAATCAAGGTCAGGGAGAAGTTCCAGAATTTTATTTTGAGTCAGGGAAAATTGACACTTTGAAGAAAAGTCAGGGGAAATTGAAATAGTTTAGCAAAGCTGATTGAATACCACAGAAGGCTGGAAGAAACATTTGCGGTTACTGTGAAATAAATGATATTTTTTCTTAATGAAGAAGGAAAATTTATTAAAAGCCTATCCATCGTAATGAATGAGTCAAAAGCAGTGCTGTATGTTCATGCTAGAAGCCGCTACTAGATCAGTCTGGCATTTTGAATTCATGTGATCAGGGAAATTGTATTTTTATCAGGGAAAAGTCAAGGAATTTTCAAAAGTGAGTTCTGTGGCAACCATGCTAGATCTGTCTTTACAAATATTGGCATCTGAGACCCTTCACCTTTGCTTCCCTTCCTTCCCTTCCAGCAGAGGTGGCTATGAAGGTTTGCACCAAACAGTCTGACCATGTTTCGTTTCTTAGTAGACTTATCTTATATTCAAAAGAAAACACTAGGCAAGCTCGAAAATAATTTCATTAAAATGAAGGAAAATGAATTTGATCCTGGTAATTCTCCCCAAAGCCCAGTGATTAGTTTAGATTCAAGACTGTGTACATCAGAAAGCTGTCAACTCCCTCTCCCAGATAACAAGCCACAGTTTCACTGAATGATAGCAACTTGTCGTTAATTTGTCAGTTATTCCACAATGATCACAGGAATTAGGAAAAAAATAGCAATTCTAAGCTTCTTTGTCAGGTTATTCCATATTGTAGGTCCCTTAATATGCTCATAACTCTCTCACTTAATTTGAAATGGTGCTGTAAAAGGAAGTTGCAGATAGGGGTAATCAGTGTTCTTTTTTTCCAACAGACAGCCCAAGCAGGAGGTGCAGTAGCTTTGTCTGTAATGCTTACAGTGGTTTGTAATTTGGCTGCCGTGTTTACTGTTCCGCCACTTGTGTCTTGGATAATAGCTTTTGAGAATGTAAAGTTAGATCCTGTGAAACTGTTGATTAAGCTGGTATTAACTGTGCTGCTACCTTTACTGGTAAGTTTCATCGAAGAAATGAAAAATTTAACATGACACCTGTTTTCTTTTGGGGGTGCAACATGTGTGTGTGTGTTATTTTTTACCTTTTACAATAAGAAAAATAAGGTTTTGTATAAACCCTTTGTCAGTCATTGATTGACTGGCCATTTTCAAGAGGTTATTTTAGTAGTTGGGACAAGGTTTAGAGGCCGTTGCTGTTGTGGAGAGCTGGTCATTGTAAAGAGATTCAAATAAGAGTAAAAATGTATGGACTGTCCTATGGGACCAAAAAAAGTGGCCACTGTAGAGAGGTTGTAGAGGCCATTAGTGGAGGTTTAACTGTAATTTCTGTTTCCTTTTTACAGGTTGGCAAAGGGCTAAGGTATGTGCCTCATGTGAAGCCTTGCATCAAGAAATTCTCCAACACACTTAAGGTGATAAGCATCATACTGTTAACAATGATTCCATGGTTGAAGGTCAGTCAAGCAAGTAAGCAAAAAGCCTTTGGCGCAATCTCTGTTGGAAGCATTTTTGCTGTGCTTGGATGGGGTTTAGCAATGCATCTGCTCTTTATCATTGTCATATATCCTCCATGCCTCATTCTCAAACCGGATAGACCTGCGTTGAAGTCAGTCATGATAATGGCCAGTCAGAAATCCTTAGCAGTTGCATTGACGATTGCCGGGTACCTTCCATTTACCCACGCTGAACAAGGCATCATTAGTCTTCCACTGATCATCATTCACCTTGGGATTCTCGTGTCAGACTCTGTGTGGGCGTCATGGTGGTTTGCATATGATGCTAAGAAAGAGAAAGTTGCAGCAGCTGACAGTGCTTCAGATGGTCAACCTTGTACAAATGAACTTGAAATTGTAGCGTATGATGCTAATCAAAGTTTACACATTCCAGTATGTGCATTCCAGTATGTTTCGACGTTGTGAGTCTTCCACTCAGAGCTTGACTGCTTGAAAGATGACAACTGGGGTACTTACCATTTACATGGGAAAACCGGAAATTCCAGTTGGAAAATCAAATGGTTCGCGCTATTACAATTGGGAAGCTTCAGAAAATATGGGCTGTGATTTGAGATGCTATTTTTCTGCTCTTTTAAGTCTCTCTAGCTGATGTGCATATACTTTATAGCGATTCCCTCTGACGCAACATCGCATTTAATTGTTTAATGTTTATGCCTGAAACTTCCAACCAGATGGTTTTTGTAAATGGTAAGCACCCCTGTATTGCTATTCCAGATTAGAGCAGTTTTCAATATTGATGTTGTGTGTCATAAAGCAAAAACCATTTTAAGTAATACTACTCTGGCCAATCACAAAGGGCCCAGACAATCCACAGAACCCAACAAAACCTGAAGTGAGCACATCTAGCTGATGGGAAGTACAGGTAAACATTATATTTTGTATGAGCAAGCCATGCTTGGTTTTGATTTTCCTTTTACTGTAATTGGATGTGAAAGCCAATCATGTAGCATAGTAATGCAAACCAAGGCAAATGTGAATTACTCTCAATACTCAATTGAAAAACCACTCCAAAGATATATTGTTCACAGTTACATTAAAAACCTGATGAAACTACATTTAAGACTGCACACTTATCTGGGTTAGGTTGTTAGACTTCAAGCAGTCCCTCTGGTTCCTCAGTTGTGACACAACATTGTGCAGAATGATAAGTTGGCTGTGCAGGAGTTAGAAGGTGGGCATCTCACTCTTGACTTACTAAGATAATTCCTATAATTTACGGCTCAATCCCACTTTAAACATCTAGGCCTTAAACAGCTATCAATTTTCCATGATTGTGAGAGTGCAGAGGTATATTTTGTGTTTGTCTAACTGCATGGCTTTGATGCCAATGGAGTTACTTTTGCTAAATTAATTATCAGCACCTCACAGCATTAAGGGATCCATAATTCATACATTTTAAGTTATTATAGAACGTAATATTAACTTAACATAATAATTATCTTAATTTAATTTTTAAAGAACATTAAATTACCTTCGTCCCACTTGGTTATTTTCACATAAAGTATGCTGGTGATAATTATTTTAATGTAAGTCATTATCTATGTACTAATTTATATATTTATAACTTATTAGACATCTTATTCAATGTGGCAGTGTGTACTACAAATATTGATTATTCATTTTTATGACTTGACGTTGCTGTGTTTCGGTGAATCATAGACAGGTCAAAATGTTTTAAAATTACAAGTAAGCATGATACTACCCACAACTCTATACAAATAATTACCCATTTAATATGGTATTATTATCTATTGTTTACTTTCCTGAATTGAATCAGTTATTTTGCAAACAAGTAACCTATTGAACTGCTGTTACAATAAAAGTTATCATCCTTCACTGGGTGGCCTCTTGTACAGACATCTCTCTTCAGGGATTTGTGACCTATTAGACCGTGAGCAGTCACCCCTTTTCCTCAGATCCTCTGCGCAAATGATTTGCCAGGAAAAGAAAGAGACTGATCCCTTTCATGTCCTATATTTCTGAGCTTTTATTCCAAATTTCCTGCACTGATTAGTTTAACTGTGGTGCACTGTGGTGAGTGGAAATCACTCTCATAGTGAGCATTGACATGACTGAGGGGAGATATCTATTTGCCTGCCTATAGGGGCAGTAATAGCACTGCGTTATCATACTCTTTAATATTTATTACCACTTTATTTTACTTCACAAGAATATGAAATTTTCTTTTACTTTATATTTATAAACCAAGATCCTCAGAATTAATTTTATTTATGAAGGTCAAAATCACAAATATGATATATTTTAATTATTATGAATATTAGGAAAAATGTTGTGTTTTTTTCGAGCGAGGTGCTTGTAGACAGGTAAGACAACCATGTAGCATGCCATCCAAAGGGAAGTGGACAGGGTGTAGGATCTGACTTTTTTAAAATTAAAATAACAATATTCCACTTCACGAAGGCTTGGTTATTTTATCAATAAAACTATTTGAATGTAAACTTGTGTACTTTTTGTCTCTTTACATTCAAGTACACCATTTTCAATAATAATTTTCAAGAATCACCATTATTATTGATGGTGATTCTTGTTGTTCTCAAAGGGTTTCCAGTTACAGCAAATAGAATGCAAATGTACTTTGCTTGATTCACAAGTTCTCATTTTAGTCATCTATTTTGTGATCATCAGTCAACAATCCAAACTTTGTAATAGGATGAGTGATCTTCCAGTCCTTATCAGCTACTGTCAGACCAGTTACAGGTGGGTTATTACAATTTTTAAATCCAAAAGATGGTAAATATGATGCCACATGCTTAGCAATCCCAAGACAAGCAGACAGACCTGTTGAGCGAATGCCGCCAACTGTGATCCACCCTTCCCCTGGATGACAGTCAATGCAGTAATCTTTAAACTCTGTGGCAGGTCGCAAACCTGCATAGGTGCCAATAACAGCATGCTCTTTGAGGGAAGGTAGAATGGTGTGTGCATGGGTTACCAAGCTTTCAATAACTGCCTCATTGATTTCGGCATTGTTACGATCTAATTGGTCCTCTGCAGTTGGTCCAACCACAATATTGCCATAAACCGTTGGAAAGACAAGAACGCCCTTTGTCTTTGGCGTTGGAACAGGGAAGATAATAGAATTCAAAAGTCTGCCTGCCGACTTGCCAAAAACTGCGTATTGTCCCTTTCGAGGTTTTATTGTGAATGGACTTTGTCTGTGTATTGTTTCCAATTCATCACCAAATAAACCAGCACAGTTGATTACAACTGAAGCAGTGATTGGTCCTTTGGAAGTTGACAGCTGCCAATGATTCTTTTGCCTCTTTCCACCAGTCACGTGACAGCTTGTTAAAATAGTTGCATTGCGAGTTGTAGCTATGTTAGCTAAGGTAATGGGAACCTTCCAAGGATCGACTAAACTTTCCCCTGGTACGTAGACAGCACCTAATGCTTTGTGACTCAACTGAGGTTCCTTCTCGAGTAGCTCATTAGCTGTTACTTGCCTCACGTCAGTAACGCCAGCTTTGTGAGCTTTGTCGACTAGCTCAGGTAGCTTATCGAGGTCGTTTTCATTCCAAGCAACAATAAAACCGCCAGATTTCCGGTAAGGGATGTTGTTGTTGGAGAAAAAGCTCCCGTTCAAATCTCGTGCACGCTGAAGACAGCGTAACTCTAGACCGTCGAGTGGTGCATCGAATCCTGTGTGAAGTGTACCACTGTTTCCCGAGCTGGCACCACTCACAAGATTCTCCTCTTTTTCGCACAGAATGCAACTGAGCCCCAAAGACGTGAACTCATGAAGAATAGCACAGCCTACAACTCCACCACCCACAACAGCCACATCAAATTTCTTGCTTTCTTGCATGTCACAAACAGGAGAGAGGAAGGGCAAAAGAAGAGCCTAGTGAAAAGAGAAAAGGGAAGAGACGAATTGGGCAGCGGGCACAATCAATGACCGTTTGATACGTCATGTATGTATAAGCGGTTTGTGCAGGTGCTTCAATGGTGAGAGCGACGCGACAGCCGCAGAGGGGGCCTTACTAGATTAGATGGCCTTAATACGTCCAGCCCGCTAGTTTTAAGACAAGACACCGGTTTCACGTTATATATGACAACCAGCCAGATATCCCATCCTGTTTTCAAGACCTCTTTTTGGTTTAAAGAAAATAGTTACCGTGAATCCTCAAATTAGCGCCTCCCCCTAATAAGGGCCCCCTTTATCGGCCAAAATGTAAAATATGAGCTTCCCCTCGAATAAGCGCCCCCCTCCCCTTCTAGTCGATGATCAGTTCACATATAAATGATATGGATGAGGACGGATTTTTTTTTTTTTTTTTTTTTGGTATTTAATATGTGATCACATTCGCCGAACTAGTTAAAAGCGTATGAAGTATGTATTAAATTTGTGCATTGTTTCAGTTTGTGAACACGTCAAGTTTGGAAAACTAGTTAAAAGTATCATGTGTCGCTACGAGTTGGCAAAAAGTTAAATAAGCGTACCCGCCTCCTTCGATTACACGCCTCCCTCGTACAAGACTTATAAGCGCCCGCGTCTTCTCCTAAATTTGAAACAAGAGCCCCAGGCGCTAATTCGAGGATTTACGATATTTAGTTTTGTTGTCTTGAGTCATTTATGTAGCTGAAGTTCAAATACTAGCTAGACGTCAATGGTAGTTTAGTGAAATGCTTTTATCTTGTTTACATAAGTCACGACACAGCTTCGAATGACTTTGGGATTAAAAAAAAAAATTTAACCCTTCATCGAAAATACAGCTGGTGTTTCATACGCAAATCCCTCTATTTTTATCCTATGGCGCTTTTTTTCTCTATAAGTAAAATCATTACATTTCAAAAGAACGGTTTCATTCACAAATATGATGAACTGCGCGCAATACAAGAAAAATCCGTTTTTGTTCTACTTGTCAACGAGTTCTGTTTGTCCATTTTTGTCTCGGACAAGAAGACCGGAATTGTGCACATGTGACCATTGGCACAGCTGTTTCTCGTCAGCTTCTGTTTTTATCGCAAATGTGTGTATTACACAATGGAAACACGGAAAGCACTCTTTTTCAACCAATCAGATCGCGGAAATTCATATATAAGTATTTCTTAAGAAAGACTAACCAGTACAATATTTATTATTCACGCCTTGTTTCAGTTTCATGAGCTCTGTGAAATACCTGAACACAAAGCAAAAGCTAGCTAACTTTGATCCCAATTGTGGGGGAGGGAAAACAAAATATAACAAGCTAGTGCGAATTAATTGACTCTTTTAAAAATTTGAAACTTTATTTGCTGCTCAGTTTCGTCTTGTAGACTACAGTTGGCTGACGTCGGTTTTTTTTTCCTGAAATCCCTTGCTAGATTTGAAAAGTCCTTATACTACTTTGCAATCCTGTATCAGCCACGTCGCAAGCTGGGAAAAGAAAGAGATTGCTAGTAGTCTATTCGTCTTCCTTGAGTTTGCTGTCCATGGTTAGTCCTATCTATATGACATAATTTGACAGTAGGGAAACGCACAGGCCTAAAACTTAGAGAAGTGTCTTATTTAGTTATCTTCTATCGCGTACATCGCAATTTCTTAGCTTTTTCCATTGGTTGGTTTTCGATTTATTATTATTTTTTTATTGCGTGACAGTAAAAACGATCTGTACCCTTCGAAGAACAAAAAAGCAACTGTGGAATATTTTTTTGTAAAAGGATAAAACATTTTTTTAGTTCATAATTTTTGTGCATGTTCTCACCTTCCTCTGATATAAATCCATGCCATTCCTTATTTTTTGATCGGGATCATTTGCGGTCCAATATGGGGATCATTTCCGGTCCGGGGTCATTTGCGGTTCAATTTGGGGATCATTTGCGGTCCGGGATCATTTGCGGACCCGTACAGATTCCCTTGTGTTTTTCTGTGTTCCATTTTCGTTGTCCATGCTCCCATTTTTGGCGAAGAAGGGCAAGCTTTAGATACACAGCCAAAGAGCAAACTCACAGTTAGCAAATGTTCGCTCTTGACTAGATTTGATTGAAAATGCGTATTCTAATTGAAGTCATTCTCTTACTTATGCTGTAACTAATTAGAGCTCGTTATTTCTATTGAGCTCGTGCCGGAGTAGTGTGTAGTACTAACAGGAGCCATAATCGGGGACGGAGACCGTAAGCGTGCGCCATTTCTAGTATTGGGGCTGTTCTGTCCCCATGATATGGGACAATTTTTCTATTTTTAGAACAAATTGCGCCATCCCGTGCGGCACACGCGCGTACATGCTGCGAGGATTTTTGCGGATGTAGCGCGGGGAAATGGCGCCCGAAATTCCCGAAATGTTTGATGCTTTTGGCCCACAACTCAATACGTTCACGTCTGTTGGAATTTTACTTCAGTATTTTCGTCGTAAGCTGCTCCAGTTTGAGTGAAGTAAGACAGTGTCGAATTTAGTTATGTGCCGCTTTATGATATCACTGACCAAGTTGTTTTCCGCTGCTTCTTTTAAAAGAGCTCCACATTACTCCACTCTAAGTTTCACATATGTTGAGGATTAACAGCTTTTCCAAAACACGGCAAAAAACTAGTCGTTTCAGGACTTCAAAGTTTCCCTCCTCTTGCGACACGCTTGCGAGGATTTCGCCACAGTCTATCTTGACCGAACAGTAAAAAAAAATATTGCAAGTTTGAGTTTCGCCTGAGTTGTAAGCAACGCTTGATGTTTTATCAAGGCCCAATAAGTGACAATAAAGTTTATGTCTGTAGACGCTGCTCAGTTTTGTTTGTGTAAAAATCCAATAAATCGTCTGTTGTCGATGAATAAGAGCGTCCGCCGATGCGTGTTTTGTACAGTCAGTAAAACCTAACAAATTGGACTTCCCCACTTTCGTGTGAAAACGTACGTCGAACTCATATAATATCTCTAGTTTTTAAATATGTTTAAGGTTGATAAATGTTTGAGAACATATTAAAAGCTTAGCTGAAAATATGTGAATACAGCAGAAATAATCAGCAAAATTACACACTGAAATTACGATGACGCATTCTTTAATCAACTCGTGTAAAGATTTCGATTTTGTTAGTTGAGTTATCCAAACACTATTTTATTTTCGCAGTGTAAAATTTCACTATGTTCAAGAGACACACATGATGTTAGTAGCCTTTTGGCGTTGGTGAAAATTGTCGCAGCATCTCGGCACAAAACACAACGAATGAGATCTTTGTCAAGATTTGTTGACGATATTGAAAATATCGACTCGGACTTGAAAGTGCACGCGCCGCCCTATGCAAATGAGCTACTTGTACACGTCAGACTTTCCTTTCAGAAACTTTTGCAAACTCGCCAAACAGACAGAAACAATAAGAAACTATCAAAACAGGGTTTGGTTATGATTAAGCATTGTTTGGGAAACTCACAAATTAACTCGATACCAGAGTAAAGAGTTTTCTTATATAACTTTTCTTTACAGAACAAGCGCAAAAGCTAACGGGTACAACTAGCGCGAGCAGATATTATTATTCATTCACAGCGCGAAATCGAAGTCATGTTTTTGACCCTGAAAAACTCACCTTTTCCATTAGCTCAGGGCATAAAACTACATATAAAAGCCCTGGTTCTTATTCCCTGCCTTATTCCCTGCCATCCGCTGTGAAAAATCTGCAAGAGAATCTCGCAACTCTCACCATTTGATCAGGCAACGTGACAGCATCCACGCGAGAGCCCCCGACATGTGCGTGGATCCGCGCGGATGTATGACGTCAGGATGGCGCAATTATTTGTTCTAAAAATAGAAAAATTGTGCCATATCATAGGTGCGCGCGGATCTCAAGACTTACGGTCTCCGTCCCCGACTATGGCTCCTGGTACCAAGTAATGGACTCCAGACACGTGTCGGAGTTATGCTGTGACTAACTAATTCCATTCTAACGAATCAAAGCTGCTTATTTCTCAACCTCATTCCCAGGGTCTCTCTCTTTTTTTTTTTTTTTTTTTAAGATTTTTTGAGACACCCTCGTTCCCAGGTTCTCTTATTTTTTTGTTCTAGTTTTGGCACCCGAAGCGCGGAAGGAGCGCTCGTGCCAGTCCTTCTCCGCATCACACATCGGACCAAGAGCTGACCACCGCCCTGGCAGAGGTCATGAATTTTGGCCAGGATTCGGAATTCTTCCTGTCAGTGAAGTTTGCTTGGAACACGGTTCCTGAACGACGCTCAGATCATAGATCTAATGTTGGCCTTGATCGGTATGTTCTTGTTGTTTTTGTCGTCGTTGTTGTTTTTTTGTGTAGTTTTTTTTTTTCTTCTTCTTCTTCTTCTTTTTTTCAGACGAAACTCACACAACCTTCCCAAATTATGTAGTTAACATCGTCAGTGTGTCGTCGTCTGTATATAGATTTCTCCAAAATGGACAATGACATTAGAGCACATTTGCCACATGGCACCGATGTACTTTTACACTTTCTTTTCTTTCTCTTTTACACAGCAACAAGTGGGCAGCTGTGTAAAATTCATTTTCTAAAAGAAACATACAATATATTTATATAGCGCAAATTCCATAAGGTAATGTTCAAATGCGCTTCACAATATAAAGTAAGTAAAAAGGGTAAAAATTACACTAATGAGGTTAATTCACACAGTAAAAATAGAAAACAGGAAACCATAAATTAAGTTAAGGAATCGAACTTATATCCGATGATTTCGAAAATACGCCGATGACTTACGAGCCTGCCCAAGACTGTCCTGCAACGTTCGAGGACGTCGTAAGAGCTTCTGAAAAAGTCCCGAAGGAGCTTTGATTGCACGCGCAGAGCAACATGTGGCTACCGAGATGGTGTTACTTAATTTATGAGCATTTCTCGATAGTTTAATTGAAATAATTGTGTTTTTAACAATCGATTTTAGGAAGCTTTGTGAAAATTCGATGTCAAAACTTGAGCAAAATATGCGATTTTCCCCTTACCGTTTTCAGACCCAGCCTCTTGAATAGCGTAAGTAACTTAGGGTACTTTAAGGATCCCTCCTTAAGAGAATTTAGCTCGTTCCCCTGCCCTGCTTATTCTCAGAATCGACTCAGAAAGAAGGGAAAGGGGAATTAGTAAAATCAAATGTGTAAGAGAAACTATGTGTAAGAGAAACTGTGAGTGAGAGAAGACCAACTCAGACCAAAGCATTTTGTATAGCTTTTACCATTTTGACCGTGTAGGGTATTTTGTGGAAAGAAAAATTTGCGGTGTAGGTGATTACGGCGCCCGCACTCCTCCCCGCACTCTCTCGGGGAGGAGCGGGGAATGTACCTTGAAAACAAGACACTTCTTGCACAATTGAAGTCAAGAATTTTATGGGTCGCTGCAAAACGTATCTTATGCAATCCCGGTGTTGTGTAATATCATGCTCACATGCATATTCACACATTCGTATCCGTGTTATGGTCTGGTTGCGGATATTAAGTCATAACATTGAAAAATTTCAATGGCGCTCATGGCAGAAAGTGACGGTTCTCACGCAGAAACCACTAAACAGCGCGAACCGTTATGGAGAAGGTCAAAAGCTGTGGTGTTACAGAACTTTTTACCCATTTCCCTGATGTTCTTTCTAATTTTTGGAATTTTAGTTCCCGAACCAGGAGTTTTCTTTGGCGAATTGCCAACACAGTATGTCTGTGTTGTGGGAGTCTTCTTTCATAGCGGCCTTAAACTAAAAACCGGCGAGTTGAAGGAAGCGTTCAAATCTATCAAGGCCCTCATCTGGGGAATCGTTTGTATTTTGTTGATTACGCCGATAATCGGCGGACAACTAACCGGTTTGTTACCGTACTCCGTGACAAAGCATCATGGCGGCAATTCGACGTATAACACTTCTTCGCCGGATGGAAATAACTTTGAGGGTAACTCGATTCTTGGACCGGCGTTATTTCGAACAGGAATGCAGGTTTACTTCATTGTACTGTGCACGATTGCTGGTGGAGTTATATTGGTGAGATACCGTATCATAGATAATTAGATGACACTGTGAAACAGCTTTGTTGTCTAGGAGCTGGGGGCGGGTGGTGGGGGGCGAAGTCCGGACAGACCAGACAAACGACATGTTAAGTAACGTTCTGGCTGACCGGCTAAGAACGATCGCACGAACGGCAACAGAATGCGTGGAATTTCTCTTTTAACCATAGATAATTGTTTAAGTCATTAAAATACGGCATTCTGATTGGTCTAAATCAGTTTTTACCCGAGAATGCCACGGGTTTTGCCGATTACAGCCTCGAAAGCCCCGACCATCAAACCGATTGGTCAAAATCTATTGTTGTGCAAATTCGGGAAAAATTCGTATATGAGCATCGCGAGCTATTTATAAAACAAAGATCGTAACACATTCGCCTTTATCGCACAGCAGCCATCTTGGATTGACGTCATGTACTTTTGACACCAATGCGAGGCCACCCGTGTAAAGTCAACTTCCGGTGATCGAGGAGACAAAGAGATCATCCGCAATCGTGCCCAACAGAGATCACTGCTGCGTGCCGCAATGTCAAAATAATCGCGCTAAAAACATTCCAAATCATACCTTTCACCAATTTCCGAGTGATGAATCTATTCGAAAGCAGTGGGTTGTCAAAAGACGGCGAGACGTGGGCATAAGTGTCCAGGTAAGTTGGTTAGGTTATCGATGTCATTGTTGCACACATGTATTTACATTAATTATTATGATCTGGTCCATCTACAAATAACAAACAGCACAAGAGTATGTTCTGTACACTTTAAGGAAGCGGATTTTCAGACAACTTTACCAGGGAAGCGTGTTCTGGAGAAGCATGCAGTTCCGAGTATTTTTTGCTGGTCAAGATCACCCAGGAAAAGAAAATCTCGGAACAAGCGGGAACCACCGCTTGCACGAGTGCGATTATTTGATGTAAGCGTGCCATCGTCCCCGGTCACTGTCACAGGTAAATATTGTTGTCGGTATTCCTTTAAACATTCCTTGGTTAAAATCGTAAAATAATCAGAGGTATTTTTCTGTTTTTCATTTTAATTCATAGCATCAACTTCCGGCCAAGCTTCTGGTGAGGAAAGTTCTATGGAGGTCCAACCGGAACTGTCATCCTCTCCTGTTGTTGTAGACTTCCCCGTGCCAATAGACACTGTGGTTGTCGGTATGTCTACCAGATTGCGGTGCCAAAACTCTGAAGAAATCAAAGTACTCGCTGACTCAGCCATGATCTTTCATATGTCACAGCGTGGTAGTCATCTTGTGAACAGCATTTCTTTGCGCTTTTTACGAACTTTTCACTAAAACGGTAGAACGAAAACAGCCTGGAATTAGTGATGACTTCCAAAAAATTGTAAAAATTGAAAATGAGGATCAATAATCGTGATCTTGGGGGTTGTTCTTCGATGGATCTCTCATTGTATTGTTGTTCCCGTCGGGTACGCGCGTGCATTTGCCTTTTTGATATCACGTGCCTTGTGGCTTGCAACTGAGGAGAAACATTATCAAAATCAAAGAATGCTATACTACAAGCACTGCTAAAATTAAGCAGAGCAACAGAGGATTTATATCCGTTGCCGACTGAAGCGTGAAGCTAAGTGAGATTTCTCAACTTTGGATAGACTTGTTCACGTCACATTCCCGCGAAATAATTATTTTGTTCTCGCTGTACCAGGCCTGAAATTTCGCAAGTAAGTAATTATTCCATAGAAAATGAAAGGCTTTTTCCTCTCTGTCCGCTTCAATTAAAAAAACCGTTTGTACGCGAAATTTTTATGGCATATATAGTCCATGGGCCAAGACCCCCAAAAGTGGTTTTTTTGTACCATGTGGAGGGACCAGTGCTATCACGTATTTTCTCAATCTGCAATAACTGAAGTCTATTTTAAGGTATGATAGCATGCTTCTATCAGTAGCTTTCTTGCTCTAAACATGTGATAAAATGACGTCATCTAAACTGCCTAATGACCACGGATCCGGTCAACAGCTTCAGATTCTGAGCGATGTCCATCGTACAATTCTCTTCAAACAACATTTTATACATTTTAGGCCTAGCAGAATATGACATTGATTCAATTGCAAAAGAAGGAAATTTTTTTAAGGTTGTCTCGTTGCCATGGAGACGGAAATGGTCAATGAACCCACAACTGAAACAAAAATCACTGAAAATAAGGCTTTTCACCTTCTAATTTTAAAAAAAATAACAACTGCAATATACGTTGTCAAAAAGTTCAATCATTTGTAGATCACTCTAGCACTGGCTTGGATTAACTATTCAGCTAATGAGTTTTAAAGAGCTCCCTTAACGAGTCCTCTTTGTCCTGATATCATCCATTCTGAAGCCATACCAGTACCAAACACATTGGAGACTTGTCCTTTTCGCGTCAGTCAAGCATCATTTTCACTTAAATGTAAACAGACTCATGTTTATTGTCAGCAACAATAACAGCTAAGTTATTTTAAAGCATTTAGCGGTTGCCATGACAACCACAAACAGTTACTCGATACATTAAAAAGAGTACATCGTTCGAAACTAAACCTTACGAATGTAAGAGTATGTATAAGGAAAGTTATTTCATATTTTTCCTATGGTTATGAGATTCTTACCTTTCGCTTTCTTCATCGTCATTGTCGTCAACGGATAATACATCGTCGTCATCATCTGGCCTGTTTGTGCAATCTTGAAGCCGGCACATATCAGTACATTTCAGCCCATTGACAATGCGGGAGCACGATGGAAGTTTGCAGGACCTACTGCACTGACAATTCTAGAACAGCTTGCGGAGCTGGCTGACCACCCATCCAGTCTACGACCAGCTTGTCGTCTTCACTACACCAGCCAAATCCCACTGGTGATGGGATGGCTGGGCATCTTTGTAAACTTCGTCTCCAGACAGCAGCCTGGTAGTTTGCTCGTAGCGAGTGTTTGTGCAGCGTATCATTGCAGGGTGGCAGCTGGTTGGAATCAACGTCTCCTCTCTTCAAACAGAACAGTCGATATCGCAGCTCATTGATGTCGCTTGTCCCAGGGTTGCTGCAGTACATGGCACATGTAAATTTCTGAAGACTATGGTACAGGTGATCAGACATATTCCAGAACATACCCAAATGCTGGAACATCTCTTGAAATTCAGCATTTTGCTTTACAATTCGATAACCTGCAACCTTTCCCCGTCCGGCAAAAGCACTAACAGTGTCGCACCCTGTGAATGCATGAAAGCCCGGTAGTGATCTGCATACACTTGCTCCAACCCTCTCAACTACTCTTGAGATATCGATGTAATTGACTTTGGTCTGTGAACCACTTTTAATGAATACTGAAGAAGGAATAAAGCTCTTGAAGGCCAAAAGAAGTACAAACACATCAGTGTCTTCTGATACTATGACGACCGAAGCAAACCTCGATTTAGCTGCATGGGCTGCATGTAAGAGGATTCGGGTGTCAGCCTCCTCTTGGGTTGATTCGAGCTCACTGATAGGTTGCATTATTCTAGACGATAATTGGTAAAATGTTTCGCCACATGTGACAACCAGAGTCTTTCCAGATATAGCTTCTCTGTGTACTTTTCTTTCTTCCACTCGCTGGTTACAAACACTATGAAAGCTTGTTTGTTCTTTAAGCTACACAGGAATCTTCTCCACTGTTTAACCTTGTGTTCGGCTTGAATATTGCGGTATTCGCTTCCTAAACCGTCACCCCTGTTCTCTCTTTCGGCGTTCTTTATGGATTCCTCTCTGTAATCATCGAAGACGACATCAATCCTGTTACTTGTTCCACCTTCGTTTAGAACTCTGCAAAGAAGAGTTTCAGCAACTGCCGCAAATGTCTTCTTATCACCTTTCAAACACTGGACAAGAGCCATCCCATCTATTACACATGCTGAGGGTTGGGGAATGGCATCTGCTGCTTCGAAATTTTTATGCAATTCTTTAGCCAAGGACGCTTTGTTCGTCTTACGCATCAAGCCATCCGCGGTAGCTAATGACCAAGGGAGTGGTCCGAGAGGATGGGATAACACTTCTCTCATCTGTAAGTCTCTGCTCTCTGCGATGACAATCATTTGAGCAAACAGTCTTCTGTCAGCCTTGATGATCACTTCTTGGTTCTTACCAGCTTTAACTGATACCTCCTGGTTCAAGTGAGCAAAAGTCTTCAGCTTAGCTCTCGTGATTGAAAGCCGAGAGCAACGACCTCAGTCTAATCCACCCAAAGTCAAGTTCCATGATTCAATCAACAACAACAACAACAACAACAGTTTATTTCTACTACTGTAAACAACTAAAAGAATTTACAAGATTGTAATTGTAAATTCTTTTAGTTGTTTACAGTAGTAGAAATAAACTGTTGTTGTTGTTGTTGATTGAATCATGGAACTTGACTTTGGGTGGATTAGACTGAAGTCGTTACTCTCGGAATGCTTTGTAGGCTTCCTCTCCTTTATCTTTAGCTTGTAGCAAGTCGTGCTCTACATCAGGAGTGGCAACTTTTCCTGTGGAAAGACAGACGAGGTCTTGAAGGTCAGGGCTGAATGGGTCGAGCCAAGTGTTTTGAAGAATTGACACTATGGATTGAACATCAGCTTCATCTCTTTGTATTCTTGTTGTTTGTAGATCTTTGTGTTGGGAACAAGAACTACTGATGTGCAATATATCTTTGAGTTGCCTCAGGAAGGTGCTCCGGTATTCAGCGACCAGGTAGAATTTGTAGGATTTCACGTGCGAATTTTTAGTTTCGCTTGCCATTTATGTATGCAAATTACTACTATTTAAACGCTACTGTTTCCTAGCGCACCAATCTTTTCAACGTTTTCTCTAGCTTCAAGTTAATATCGTTGCGGAATCTATTCTACCTAGCTTCACCGTCTTCGCTATACAGTCAGGAAACATTTGTAAGTCTTTATATTCTGTCCTGTATTTCTGATATCGCTCGGCTCTTCTTCACATGTATTTTTATTTATTTTTCTAGTCGAACCTCGCTCGCTCTATCTTTCAATTCTCAACGGGCTCCTCGAGTCTCTTCAACAGAGCGTGAGTTCGAAATCTCTAGACGTAGCGTCAACAAGGACTGTAAGCTACAGAATTTGCTTACTGCATTAAGCCTTAGACTGAAACCTTTAGTTCCTCCTGCCGTTTGAGTGTCTTTGTTGACAGTCTCCTCGCACGTCTGATCAACAGGTATTCTCCCAGAGGGTTGTCTTCACCAATCTGAACAGAAAATCCTCTGGATCGCAAGTATTCCAGGGTGTCCGGATGCTCTGCTGGTAGATGTGACATTTCATGCAGATATGCTGAAAGGTACCTGGCGTAGTTAAGGTTATCATATGCGAAACACCACGGGACAATTTCACTGATATATGAAAGGTGAAGATCCCAGTCTCCCTCCCGAGATCCTCTTAACAGACCAAGTAATATTTCCACCATGTCAACATAAGACATCCAGAACTTCGATAGCTTCCCATTATCATGTCGGAGATAGCTCGTATACAAGCAGAACAGTTGCGATACTTCTTCAAATGAGGGACTCTCCACTGTGTCTTTGAATTCTTGTTCACATGTGTTATCACAGAGCGCTTTCATGCAGTCCTTTTAAAAACGCATTAACAGTAGGCTTCTTCTCTTTATGATGTTCCTCAATCCAAGAGTTAAATCCCATCCATGCTAGCCTGTTAAGAGCTTCATACATGAGCTTGTGAAATCGTACGGCGCGATTATATGTACGGCCTTCTAGAACACCAGCCACAGATCCTTCAGCAATTAATCCAGACTCGACTATTACGTCTCGTAAACCAGCATCTTGGAAACGCTTTCCGATCACTGAATAGAAAGTGCAAATGGTATGGAGCACACCCATTCTCAACACAAGGTCATTAAACTGTGCCCTGTGTTTCCACTTTATCTCAGTAGCTTTAGCATACAGTGTCTGATCAAACACAACAACTATGCTTTGGAGGTTTAAAGTTTCCTTAATCTGTAGGGAATTGATGAGGACTTGGTACACAGCTGACATGTTCGTCGCTGGGGCATTGATTGTTGGAAGATAGCCCACGTTATCCTTGGCAACTTCTTGGTTATTACGCACCAAAATATTGAAACCAGTCCAACCAGGAACAGATTGCTTCTGACTTGCATGAATGCGTACTAAAACCCATAGCAAGTTCTTTCTCCATGTACATTCCATGATTTGATTTAACTTGACCTCCACATATCCTCTAGTATGGGGCCCACAGCGCTCGCCGGCATTATAGATAGGTACAGTTTCATCATCCACAGACTCGATACTTCTCCTCTTCGATTTCACAATTTCACAATTTCACAAGACAACCATCAAAATGCTGATTGTTTAATTATGTAGCTACTTGTTATAGCTTTTATTGAGTTTTAAACACATACCGGCTTACAAACGATGAGAATTAATGACTAAGGCAACACAGTGCTGGGCTGTCGAGTCCATGTAGATCTCGAAGGACTGTAAGTTTTTATATAATTTGAGGTTCAAAATATCACTATATCGTCATAAAAATGCTTATTGTTTAGTTATACAGCTAATATTTTGTATATATTGTTGATTTCTAATCAGATCTCTACTTAAAGATTATCGAAATCAGTGAATAAGTCAAACGTACTTACCTGCCGTGAAAGTCGCCATCTTGAATTTCCCCATAATGCATTGCAACATTTGAAGTAATCCATAACTTACTATATCATCGCTTTTAAAGAGGTAAATTGAAATTTGGTTCTTAAAAAATGATTTGTGTTCTTTCTTGTTGTATTTATATGTGTGAAGACTATTTTTGATCCAGCTTAATATTTTTAATATGACTTTTGAAAACAAGCCTCGTTTTCATGCAAAAGCGAATTTTGGTGATATTTCAGCCAATAAAATATACAAGAAAGCTACTCTTTAGGGGTTGCTATCATAACATCTTGTAATCACCCCCAACTTAGCTTCAAATTTGTCACACTCTCAGCTGGTCCCTCTGAGTGGTACATCTGAGAGGGTCTGGCCCATGGACTAATAGACTTTGTACGAGTGTTAGCTTCGTATGGATAATAGGAATTGTGCCAGGGGCGGGGCAGAGGACTCCTGAAATTTTTGCACTGGATCAATCAACAAAAAGTGACGTCACATCCGGTTTAAACGGTGCTGCGCAGCTCGTTTCACAAAGCAAAAAAATGGCGTTTCGATTGGTGAAGATTTTCTTCTATTTGCAAACCATCAGGTCCGTGTCCTTCCTTATTGAGGATAGAAATATGTTGCAGGCAAAAGAGAACAGTTTAGTATTGTTTTGAAGGAAAATAACAGACAGCCTTCTGTCATCGAATGGCGGATTTTACACATATTAAAAACTGGTGTTGTTGCGACTTTTGGTTCTTAATGTTCGTGATTCGGTGATAACACTAAGTGCAATAGCCTATGATGTTAACAACAACCTGGATGAAGTATTGCTGGCCATAGTTTGCACTGTGTACGACGGGAACATATTTAACAGTAGCCGTTTTTTTCTGAAAGTGAACACAATTGAAGTTCTGTATCCACATGCGTGTGGTGGAAAAGACTGGTCTTCGACACTCCATTCCTTCCATTTTAAAAAATAGTACTCATAAATCAACAACAGGTGAACTTTCTCTAAAAATTGACGAAAATATATTTGATGTGACAAAGAAGAAATCTTAAGACTATTATACTTTACTTGTAAGCAAAAAGGCTCTTTTTCCAACCATTGTAAACAAGCTGCAAAATGAATTTCATTATACACTCGAGGTAAAATTTTTACGATCCCGCATAGTGTTGCTCTTGAAGCATATGTTAAGGCATTTCAATACAAAATTCTTAACTCCATTCTTTACACTAATGCTAAACTTTACAAAATTGGCTTTAAAATGAACGACTCGTGCTCATTTTGTTCATCTGAACCAGAAACGCTATATCACTTCCTGTATCTCTGTCCTTACTCGATAGATTTCTGGCGTGACTTCGAAGTATTTTGGCATCAACTTTTAAAGGAAAACATTCGACTTTCGTTGCAAGATGTTTTAGTTGGAATGATACCACAAAACTCCCCTTCTGCCAAGCTGCTAAACTATCTAATTATAATTGGGAAATTGTACTTATGGGATTGTAGAAGAAGTCAAATTCTTCCAAATATATATGGATTTAAAAAGAAAATTGCTGTAAAATATGAAACGGAAAAATATTTAAGTCTGCATAGTAAAAAAACAAAGGATTTCTTTGAAGCTAAATGGATAGTGTCGCCTTTTGTAAAAGCTTAATTATTTAAAGGTGTTAATATGCATTCACTTTCTGTATGTTGACCCATGTAATACTAATTAATATGTTATTTACATTATATTTTGTAAATATTTAGTTATAGTTTGTTGGAATTTTTTTTTTTTGGTTACCGTCTATTGTTAGTGATATTGGTTTTTTTTAGTGTTGTAAGTATTGTAGTATTGTAGTATTATTAGTACTAATTAGTTGTATTATATTATTAGTATTAGTAATATTAGTTGTTATTATAATTATGTAGGTAAGTAACTAATTTGCTGTATTAATATAAATTTGTTTCAATAAAGAAAAAAAAAGTGTGGTGGAAAAGACATGCTGAATCGTATGCTCATGGTGAGTATCCTATTTCCGTATCTCTTGTTGAATACGGTTTTTCTCTGTAAGAAATAAGCAATGTTGAGAGTTAGAGGCGAGCTTTGGGGATATCAGATTTCCCCGAAGAGATCAACAAAGGTGTGACGCAGTCCCCCACCAAATTTTTCTGGGAGTACCCCCCCCCCCCCTCCCCGGGTACTGTGAAGTTGTTCATTAATAAATGCTGGACATAATTCAAATTTTATCCAGTGGTTAATTGTACATTCCTCTGTATTGTCTGAACTGCAATGCTGGCCTGGGGATCAACTTCTTTGGGCAGTTCCAAAAGAGCGGGATTGGCCTGTTTAGGGTTAGCTCTCAGCGGTATGGTATATCCCTAGCCCTTAACTTTACCCCTGCTTTTGACAGGTACTCTCTTCTACTGTGACCCAGGGTGGGGGTACTCCCTTATATGTGTTATAGGGGTATGTGTAGCC
This sequence comes from Orbicella faveolata, assembly GCF_042242905.1. NCBI lineage: Eukaryota > Metazoa > Cnidaria > Anthozoa > Scleractinia > Merulinidae > Orbicella > Orbicella faveolata. The sequence continues at coordinate 13,556,636 of NW_028301558.1, read as the reverse complement.
CCAAGAGGTATGGTTTTTCAGCCGTTTTGGCTTTTAATAGGGTATGGGTTTTGTACTCTAGTCTTGAATTGGGTAATGTTGTTTAGAAGAAGCTACTTTTTCATCATTATTGATAAGACCATAAACAAAAGGCCTTCAATAATTATTATGTTCAGGGCAACTGTGTCAGCTACAATGGTGGTAAATGGGTTATCGAATTTTTGGTCTGGTCATAAATAGGGTAGGGAGAATCGCAGATTTTGGTGATAAATAGGGTAAGGGTTTTGGGAAGCTGGCTGCACTCCCTGACCAAATTTTTCTGGGAGTACCCCCCGCCCGCCCCCCCCCCCCCCCCCTCAGTACTGTGAAGTGGTTCATAAATAAATGCTGGACAGAATTCAAATTTTATCCTGTAATTAGCTTTAAGCTGTAAATTATTATCTATTAATAATAAAATAGAGGACATCTTCTGTGTTTCTATTCAGCAATTGGACTATAAGGTCAAGAATTCTTTGAGGCGATAGTTTGAGGCGCTATCAACTGCATTATCACCTGATGAGAATCTTAAGCTAGGAATCCAATAATTTTGTTAAGTAGAATTGTAATTAAATTTTCTTCAAACCATGATTTACCATTGTTTCTTTATCAAACTTCATACTTAGGTGCAATCATACAAATTTATCTACAGTTCTCATACTTGTAGTCATAATTAGTTAATTCAACTATTTTGAGATTTTAAAGTTATGTTCTATATATCAAATTGACTCAACAAGAGATGCTGTGGGAACACAGGCTGCTGGTGATTGTTTTCACAGCTTTTTTAGTTCTTCCAAAGATCTGTTTACAACACTTCATCTTCTGTTAATCTGGTGGGGATACAATGTAGCTCTGTAGCAATGGGACCTTTGTTCATTATTCGATCAATGTTTAAATGGCATCTACCTTCCATCTTGTAAAGAAGGAATGAAAAATGACTGTCTCATACACAGGCATCAAATAATTCACAAAGGTGAGTTGTGATTGCTCCATTGTGGGTGGGCTGAGAATTCTAGCTTGGTTTGATCTTAAAGTAATTGTTTGCCATTAAGTTCCGCATGCATTCGGCTGAATTTGACCCTGCATGACTATTCATAACCCTTATTGAATAATCAAATGTGCAATATCCCTCTTTGTTTGAGTTTCCCTCGGTCATTCAATCACAGTAGGTTTTGCTGAGTTAATTTTCTCTTCTTTGTAAATTGATATTTCTGCTTTAAATTCTAAATCTAGGCATCATGTGACACTCGCCATGCCGAGAGTTGTCCCAGTTAGCCAAGCCAAAGTCAGTAAGTGTTTATATAAAGAAAAGTTGTCCTGCCTGTCAGGGTGCCAAGGTGTGACATGAGCCAAGGCTAGACAACTTGCCCACCCCTGTTGTCTCACAGGCAAGACAGGTTCATGATCCTAAATGTAAATGGTTGGTTGAATTTTCAAAGAAATAAGTGAAAAGTTAGCTTGGCCAGGATAACTCAGGAGAAGGGTTGTCTTGGGTACCCAAGACCATATAAATGGGCCCTTAAAGGGCCATTCTATTTTATTTCCACACTCCCTCTTCCTCTGTTGACATGAGCTTTAGACAGGGCTATGAAAGAGTTATTTCTGCACTTTTATCTTTTCTGTTAGGTGGTAAATATTGACTTATTTAGTGAGTGTGGCTGGGGGTAGGAGGTGTGGATATAAAATGGAATATCTCTAGTCAGCTCTGGGCCCAAGTTGTGCGTTGTCCAACTGATTATGCAAAATATACTTCCAAAATCTTTATGGGTAGGTGTTTGAGAGGATCATCTTATATGTTCATCACTACAGTGGAACCCTGCCTTATGGCCACCCCATTCACATAGCCACCTTGTTATTATGGCTTCTTTATTCTGGCTTGAACAAAAGCTCAGTCAGTTGGTCATTTTCTTATTTAAAGAACCCCTTTAACCACACTGTTAATGTGGTCAGATTTTTGTGGCCCATTGGCAACCGGATTAACAGAGTTCCACTGTAATTTAAAATTGTCAGTGATGGTTGTTTTTAGAATATTTTTACCTCATAGAGGTGAAAATGAGTTTGAGCTATTACCCACAAAACAAAATTCTGGATCATACATTTTAGGAGTAATGTACACAATTTATAATAAGCATCAGGCATCACTTTGATAGTGAAGTCCCTTAACTCTATTATTTGGAGATTGGTAAATATCCCCTATCCCTGAAATTACCAAGGCTGATATCTCTATTATCATGTCATCAAAGCCATAATATTTTGACACCTACTGTACCAAACACAGTTTCCTTAAGCAGTAACAAGAGTCTTCCTTTAGTAAACCAAAATAGTACTTGCTGCCAGGTGCTTTATAAAAGTATAACCCTTCCAGAAGCCTTTACACAGTAATATCAGTTGTTAATAATTTTTTTGTGGCTGATTTAAATTTTGTAATAAATCATACTGAACTGGCCCAGGTTTAATATACATTTTGTTGCATTTAGCTCACATGTTTTCAGTTTAAAGGAGAAGGTCATTCCAAAAAGCTTACTTTTGTTTGTCTTCACTTATAGCAAGTGAATATTCAGCTTTTCCACTCACCAAAGGTTCAGCCTCTGAAGTGCCTGCTATCCTAAGAAGTTCATCTCAAAATTAAGAAGTGACTTTGGAGGCCACCATTTTGCAACTGTCTTGGCAGCCAGGCTGTGTTTATGTGACTTCATTCCGTCCAACTCAAAACTGGCCGGAAGGAGAAGAACCTGCAACTGACTTGGCATCTGTCACAAGGTCAGCAAAATCAATGTTTTTCCAAGCGATTATCCTCTTCACTATCTTCAATGCTATTATTTCGGAGTTTAGCTCATGTTTAGCTCAAAATAATATGTCTCAAAAGCAGCCATAACCCAGAGTGGTAGTCAAAAGGCTTGTCGGATGCCATTAGGGCAAAATCTTTCGGACAGAATGATTTCATGAAAACTTGGCCTGGGTGCTTCTTTGGAGGCGAACTTCATAAGGAAAACCTGCACTTTAGATGCTGAAACTGCTGTGAGTGGCTAACCTTAGTCCAAGTTTTTCATTAGCATTGACATAAAATGTATGTTTTTTGGAGTGACCTTCTCCTTCAAAATACACACATTAAGACTTAATTCAGTGGCAAGGTACCTCTTGTATGACCAGTAACAGTATACATGTATCCAAAAATCAAAATATATATTGTCCAAACTCAATCATGTTAACAGTGTTAGTGTCTAATGAGTACCTGCAAAGAGATAGTTATACAATCATTCTAGCAACTCTCCTCAATATTCTGAGAGTCTCCCACCTACCATTTAGATCATCCACCCCAGACAAGTTTTGAACTATTGTCCAGATACAAGGGACCATGGGCTCTTGGGGACAGTGCTAAAAGTGCTATTATGATGAAATTTGCAGGTGTCCTCCATAATATGAGCATAACAGTTTTGTTACCATGGCAACATACTGAGTTTCAACCTTCCCTGACAGAGGCCTTTCTGATCACCTTTGGCTTTCCATTTTGATATTTGCCAATGGTGTCTCATCAGCACGATCCAGGAAACATATATTAATATGCAAGGTCGAAGTCGTAGCCTCCTTTAACGTTTTCAAGCTGAAAATCACTGCATTAGTGAAATCAGGTTAGAGGGGACCGGAAAAGAGTGAGTTGCCATGGGAAAATACAGGCTGTATATAATTTTTATAGTTGCCATAGGTGTGTTTCCTGTAGTTCTAACTATAAGCCTACCAACTTGATGTAATATTGGGTTGAGTGTATGACAACATCAGTCACCTTATTTGCATATTTATATTTTTCAAACTTAAATATCTTTGGAACTGATGCAGATATTGCAAAAGGTAAACAGCATTTTTAATCTTTTGTGGAATTCTACGTGATATACCTAAAAATTCTGACTGAAGGGGTAAAAATTTAATGATAGAAGCACTTTAACGCATTGAGTTGAATTTATGCTGTTGGCAAAATTTTACTGTAAGGTGTTGAAAGGAATTTGGAGGAGAATTTGGTGTGGTTATTGAATTGACAGAGGTTGGTTTTGTTATTATTGTCATTATCTTCTATATTTTTGAGGCAGAGTGGTTGTTGGCAAAAGCAAAACTGGCAATATCCTCACTGACCTGTGTTTAGGTGTTTTTAAGTTTTTGTCTCTGACAATGAAGGTCACTTTAAGTAGTTACACTGTCCTCACAATAGAACTTATGGATATTACAAAGTTAGTCTGCCCTTGACAAGCAAATTGAGAGATGCTACACTGAGAAATGCTACACTAAGCGAAATAGTCATTTAGACTAGGTGGGTCCAGGTCAAAATATTCCAATGCTTGGTTGCCATATAAACATGTGAGGGCATTTCTTAGTATGGCAGAGACCACATACAGCTTTCCTACACTGCTTAATTCAATTTTTAAGTTCTTTTTTAAATCCAAGAACTTGGAAGAGTTTCTATTTCTCCAAATAGCCATTCCACAGAGGTCCTGACTTTGCTCACGCATGTGTTATAGGCTTCCATTTGGGGAGTGAGCACAGCATTACGGAATAGGGCCTGCAAGTGAACCCTGAGAGGGTAAGCAGGATCCCCATATACACACATGGGTTGTCCTGCAGGTGAATGACCATGTCTTTCTAGTAATGGAAGGAGACCAGAGTCAGCAAGCATCCCCGAGTCATGCTTTCTCCCTTCTGCAAAAAAAAAAAAAAAGAAAAAAAAAATTAAGAGAAAAAAGGGTAATATAGCCAATTTCGAGAGAGAAAATGGTAATAATTACTTTTATTATCTTTTTGTCTCTTGAATTTGGCCATTTTGCTTCTTTTACAGAAGAATATTTCAAACTGGTCAAGTAATTTAATGAAACTGATGTACAAGTTTTGTTACTTGATTTTTAAAGTATCAATTAAAACTACTATTTATCTGTTTGGTTTCCTGCAAACACTGTCATCACTGACATGTAAGGGTGTTGGTCTGAATTGTTATCTCATGACTTTGACCAGTTCTCACAATAAAACTTGCTTCTTCCTAAATAATTCACGGAAAAGAAAAGTACACAGCACATGCTTGTTGCTTATACATCTAAAACACCAACATGTTATACTAGCAGGTTTGTTTATCAGGACTTATTAATTCAAGTGGTAATAAAATACATTAAAATAAAGTTACATACCGACTGGACCTTAAAGGTGAGCAATTAATCCGTTGGGTGTCGCTATCGCTTGGAATTTCAAGCTGCGGACGCACTTGTGGCCATTGTACATAATTCGTTGATTACTTCTCGGCCCGGCAGGTATATTTTGCAGGGTGCAGGGTGCAGGGTGCAGGGTGCAGGTTGAAATTTAATTATAACTGAAAAACCGCTGGCACTAAAAATAATTAATAACCTATATACTCGTCGGGGGTTCTTACATAAGGAAGTTCGCCTCTTTCACGTAGTGAAAACACGCTGTTATTAATATTTAGGCCTTCTTTGGCAATCTTCTAACTTGTTACGCCGTGTACAGAAACTAGAGACTTCGTACGCTTCCCAACATGTTTTTGATCGCACTTGATTTGAGCGATGTTCTCCTGTCCATCGAAAACACGATCGATCCGCTATAAGTACTTATCGATCGACACGCAGAGACTGGTGAAATCTCTTCAAAGCTATCTGGATGGCCGCTCCACAGATGTCTCCATCGATTCCAGATTTGGCTCGAGTCTTCCCTCAACAACAGAAGATTGCCATCACAAATGAAGCAAATAAATAAAGAAATGAAATAATATAAGATTTTAACCGACGGAATATACTAGCGCAAGCTCAGTGTGCTTTCATTTTGGTACTCACAGGGAAGAAATCAAATTCAGCAGATATTTCAGATGATATTTCAGATGTTCAGATAAATCCGAAGCAGTTTTGTAACGGTGCTCCCTTCTGATGTATGGTGTCCGCATAGACTTGAAGTGCCGCAGGACCGAGGATATCAGCATTCCAGTGGCTGATTCGGCGATGATGGGCCGCATAAATGTGGTCCAGAACACTGTTTGTGGCCATACACAACACGGATACCGGTCGACCAAACCGTGGCAACATATCGCCCATACTTTACATGGATATGTTAGCCTTTTTAGGAGCATGCATAAACCTTCTGTTCCCCCACCACGCTTCTCTGTGTAAGCGTGAACTCCTCAGGGATATGCAAAGCTTCTTCTAAGAGAGGAATGTCACGTTTCCTCACTCTAAACTCGGCCAAGCATTCATCGTCCTCCATGTTGTCCACCTCAAAGTGAGGATACTGATCATATCGTAAATCTAAGTTTGAAGATTTGTTGTAGTCGTATAGAAGCACGAATTCTTCTTCTGAAATCACGGCATCGTCGAAGGCAAGCAATAAATACTCTCGGGCATCACTGAGAGACATTTTGAAGTCGTCAAACAAAATTGTGATAATTTGTTTTGACGAAGGTACAGCTGCCTTGTTGTTGCTAAACGACTTGAATTTCGCGGCTGCAGCGCGGACTCTCCCCCAACCTCCTCACGGCAACTCTTAACTTCTAGTGACCGTAGCCGTCCCTATTGTTTTGGCTACACTAGCCGGAGCGTTACTTAAAGGATTCGATCCCCAGATGACTTCTTTCACCTCCATAGCCTGATTCTCAGATGGTCCAAGGTCGCTCCCTGTCACTTCCTCCTCTCAGAGAGGAGGGAGGGAGAGCAAGCCTCCTTGAACTGTGTGAGAATCAAGCTACCACCTCCACCAACTGCATAGTTTAATAGGTTCTATGAGGATTCACATGAGGGTTTTTTGGGTTTAAACACCCAGCTCCCCTAGATCTACCCTGGGTGCCAGAGAGTTTTTTTTTTTTTTTTTTTTTTTTTTTTGTGGTGAAGCCACTTAGTGATCGAAATCATGATCGAGATCACAATCAAGATCACAATTGAGATCACAATCTTGTACGGCTTTGCTGCACACTAAGTGGCTTCACCACAAAAAAACAAAAACCCTCTGGAACCCAGGGTACCATAGACAGGGTTTCCACAGTTCAGGAAATGGTCAGGGAAAAAAGTTCTACAAGGTCAGGGAAAAGTCAGGGAATTTTATTTTGAGTCAGGGAAAATTGGCATTTCAAAGAAAACTCAGGGAAAATTGAAACAATTTAACACAGCTGATCATAATACCATTGAAGTTTCTCAATGATAGTTTTCCTTATGAAGAAGGAAAATTTATTGAAAACTTATCTGTCTTAATGAATGGGTCAAAAGGAGAGCTGTAAGTTCACGCTAGATCTGGCATTTTGAATCTATTTGATGAGGGAAATTGTATTTTTATCAGGGAAAAATCAGGGAATTTTGAAAAGTGATGTCCGTGGCAACCATGCTAGATCTGTCTTTGCAAATGTTGGCATCTAAGACCCTTCACCTTTGCTTCCTTTCCTTCCCTTCCAAGAGAGGTGGCTGTGGAGTTTTCTACCAAACAGTCTGATCATGTTTTGTTTCTTAGTAGACTTATCTTATATTCAAAAGAAAATGCTAGGCAAGCTAGAAAATAATTTCATTAAAATAAAGGAAAATGAATTTGATCCTGGTAACTCTCCCCAAAGCACAGTAATTAGTTTAGATTATCACAACAAGTTCACTTTTCTCTCAAGACTGTGTACTGTATATTAGAAAGCTGTCAACTCCCTCTCCCAGATAACAATCCACAGTTTCACTGAATGATAACAACTTATCGTTAATTTGTCAGTTTTTCCACAATGATCAAAGGAATTAGGAAAAATAGCAATTCTAAGCTTCTTTGTCAGGTTGTTCCATATTGTAGGTCCCTTAATATTTTCATGACTCTCTCATTTAATTTGCAATGGTGCTGGCAGTAACAGAAAGTTACAGATAGTGAGTAATCGGTGTTCCTTTTTTTTCAACAGACAGCCCAAGCAGGAGGTGCAGTAGCTTTGTCTGTAATGCTTACAGTGGTTTGTAATTTGGCTGCTGCATTTACTGTTCCACAGCTTGTGTCCTGGATAATAGCATTTGAGAATGTCAAGTTAGATCCTGTGAAACTGTTGATTAAGCTGGTATTAACTGTGCTGCTACCTTTACTGGTAAGTGTCATCGAAGGAATTGAAAATTTAACATGACACCTGTTTTCTTTTGGGGGTGCAACATGTGTGTGTGTGTGTGTGTGTGTGTGTGTTAGTTTTTACCTTTTACAATAAGAAAAATAAGGTTTTGTATAAACCCTTTGTCAGTCATTGATTAACTGGCCATTTTCGAGAGGTTATTTTAGTAGTTGGGATAAGGTTTAGTGGACATTGCTGTTGTGGAGAGCTGGCCATTGTAGAGAGGTTAAAATAAGAGTAAAAATGTATGCACTGTCCTCAGCAACCAAAAAAGTGGCCACTTTAGAAAGATTGACTAGGCCATTAGTGGAGATCTAACTGTAAATTTTTCTTTCCTTTTTACAGGTTGGCAAAGGGCTAAGGTATGTGCCTCATATGAAGCCTTGCATCAAGAAATTCTCCAACACACTTAAGGTGATAAGCATCATACTGTTAACAATGATTCCATGGTTGAAGGTCAGTCAAGCAAGTCTGCAAAAAGCCTTCACTGCAATCTCTGTTGGAAGTATTTTTGCTGTGCTTGGATGGGGTTTAGCAATGCATCTGCTCTTTATCATTGTCATATATCCTCCATGCCTCATTCTCAAACCGGATAGACCTGCGTTGAAGTCAGTCATGATAATGGCCAGTCAGAAATCCTTAGCAGTTGCATTGACGATTGCTGGGTACCTTCCATTTACCCACGCTGAACAAGGTATCATTAGTCTTCCACTGATCATCATTCACCTTGGGATTCTCGTGTCAGACTCTGTGTGGGCGTCATGGTGGTTTGCATATGATGCTAAGAAAGAGAAAGTTGCAGCAGCTGACAGTGCTTCAGATGGTCAACCTTGTACAAATGAACTTGAAATATATGATGCTAATCAAAATTTACACATTCCAGTACGTGCATTCCAGTACATTTCGACGTTGTGAGTCTTCCACTCAGAGCTTGACTGCTTGAAAAATGACAACTGTATTGCTATTCCAGATTAGAGCAGTTTTCAATATTGATGTTGTGTGTCATAAAACAAAAACCATATTAAGGACGGTGCCTACTAAATACAAAGGTTTTTGTGCCGGGTTAGGAGCATGCCGAAAAAGTAGATCTTTGCAAGGACCATTGGAATCCACAAAGAAAAATTGGGGTAGCGACGCATTTTTCTGAGATAATCAGGCTTGAGTCTCAGCAAGGATGCTGACATCAGCATTTTCTGAAAAAAGAAGGAAAGGATATTTCTTCACAAATTTCATTCGAATTCTCCTTCACAAACAGAAAAGCAAACACACTTATAAAGATCTTAAAACTGCATGGTGAATGGTAACATAAAATCCATTTCTGGTATGTTTTTAATAACAAAATCGTTGCAACAGCGCTTTTAGTGTCTCAGAGAGCCTTCCTCTGGTTCAGCCAAAATACAGTCTAAATACCTTTTGCTCACAACCAGAAACTAATCACATGTTGAATAGGCTTGCCAATTCCATTTCATAACATAAAATGTGGGGGTAACCACGCGTTTTTTAAAGTTATTGATCTTTTTTTGAAAACTTTTACGGTGCCCTGTCACCTCCCCAGTAAGTAAAACATTTGCGTATTTCGCAGTTGCTTTGCGCGCACACTACGCCATCTGCAGGTACTTGTTTACAGTTGGATTTCAGTATAATTTTCACCAGATAACAGCTAGTTTTTCAGCTGGAAGACGTTACCAGTTAGTGGTTAGTGGTATGCTACTATTTTGGTGTTCCTGGTTTAAGTACAGGTTCATTAACATTGATTTGGTCACAGTTGGAAAATTTTGCTTTCTTTTAGTCGTGTACTTGGTAGCGTAGTTGATTGCATCAATGTCAACCCCAGCGTGCGCATGGCACTTAAACCATGCCTTGTGTGATGCGCAGAAAGTATGCGCAGTAACAAAAGTAGACACCATCCTTAAGTAGTACTACTCTGGCCAATCACAAAGGGCCCAGACAATCCACCGAACCCAACAAAACCTGAAGTGAGCACATCTAGCTGATGGGAAGTGCAGGTAAACATTATTTTTTTCTGTATGAGCAAGCCATGCTTGGTTTTGATTTTCCTTCTACTGTAATTGGATGTGAAAGCCAATCATGTAGCATAGTAATGCAAACCAAGGCAAATGTGAATTACTCTCAATACTCAATTGAAAAACCACTCCAAAGATACATTGTTCAGAGTTACATCAACAGCTGGTGAAACTACATTTAAGACTGCACACTTATCTGGATTAGGTTGTTAGACTTCAAGCAGTCCCTCTGGTTCCTTAGTCATGACACAAGGATACGCAAAATGATAAGTTGGCTTTGCAGGGGTTAGAAAGTGGGTATGTCACACTTGACTTACTAAGATAATTCCTATAATTTATGGCTCAATCCCACTTTAAACATGTAGACCTAAAACAGCTATCAATTTTCCATGATTGTGAGAGTGCAGAGGTATATTTTGTGTTTGTCTAACTGCATGGCTTTGATACCAATGGAGTTACTTTTGCTAAATTAATTACAAGCACTTCACAGCATTAAGGGATCTTAAGGATGGTGCCTACTAAATAAAAAGGTTTTTGCGCCAGGGAAGGACCACATGGGAAAAGTAGACCTTTGCAAGGGCTATTGGAATCCACAAAGAAAAATTGGGGTAGCCACGCATTTTTTCGAGATAATTAGCCTTGAATCTCAACAAAAATGCTGACATCAGCATTTTCTGAAAAAAGAAGGAAAGGATATTTCTTCACAGATTTCCTTCGAATTTGCCTTTACTAACAGAAAAGCAAACACATTTATAAAGATCTTAAAACTGCACGGTAAATGGTAGCATAAAAACCATTTTTCGTATTGTTTTTAATAACAAAATCGTTGCAACAGCGCTTTTAGCGTCTGACAGCCTTCCTCTGGTTCAGCTAAAATATTTAATCTAAATACCTTTTGCTCACAACCAGAAACTAATCACGTGTTGAACAGGCTTGCCACTTCCATTTCATAACATAAAATGTGGGGGTAACCATGCATTTTTTAAAGTTGTTGATCTTTTTTGAAAACTTTTACGGTGCCCGTTACTTTTTTCCTGTCACCTCCCCGGTAAGTGAAACATTTGCGTATTTCGTACTTGTTTTGCGCATGCACTACGCCATCTGCAGGTACATGTTTATGGTTGGATTTCAGTGTAATTTTCCACAGAAAACAGCTAGTTTTTCAGCTGGATGACATTAAGGCAGGGGTTAACATGAAAGCCATATTTTTGCTGGGTATTATGGTTTGAATGCAAATATCTTGTTCACATTTCAAGCAGTGAAAAATCTCTTTGCTCATTTCACATAGCTAAGTTTTGGGCTGTTTTGTAAATTTTTTGGTGATTTTTGGGTATATCTGGGGATAAATAGTTTTTGGAAATAGGAAATTTTGAAGATTTGATGTTGTTTTAAAATACTCTACAGCTGGCATGATAGGACAAAGCATTGGCAAGTCCTAAATTATTGTCTACTGATAGCCAAATATTGTATTTTCTGCACAAGCCGTCGCAGAGATGTTTTAGATTTTCAAAACTTTCTATTGTTCATTCCCAGAAAACTTGGAATTCTTAAAGAGATTGTGACTGCAAAAAAAGCACTTCCAAAATTTTATCTCACGTGGGCCTTTTTACGTTAATTTTATATGCTGCTGATGTTTATGGTTAATTAATATTTAATTTCATACTTATTATTTAACTGTAAGCTTGTACATGTAAGAAAAAAAAACCTACATGTACATATTAGGTGTCACTGTAATAAAATAACAACCATGTACCATGCCATCCAAAGGGAAGGGGACGGGGTGTAGGACAATATTCCACTTCATGAAGGCTTGGTTATTTTATCAATAAAACTATTTGGAACATAAACTTGTGTACTTTTTGTCTCTTTACATTCATGTACACCATTTTAAATAATTGATGGTGATTCTTGTTGTTCTCAAAGGGTTTCCAGTTACAGCAAATAGAATGCAAATGCACTTTGGTTGATTCACAAGTTCTCATTTTAGTCATCTATTTTGTGACAATCAGTCAACAATCCAAACTTTGTAATAGGATGAGTGATCTTCCAGTCCTTATCAGCTTCTATCAGACCAGTTACTGGTGGTTTATTAGAATTTTTAAATCCAAAAGATGGTAAATATGATGCCACATGCTTAACAATCACAAGACAAACGGACAGACCTGTTGAGCAAATGCCGCCAACTGTGATCCACCCTTCCCCTGGATGACAGTCAATGCAGTAATCTTTAAACTCTGTGGCAGGTCGCAGACCTGCATACGTGCCTATAACAGCATGCTCTTTGAGGGAAGCTTTCAATAACTGCCTCATTGATTTCAACATTGTTACGATCTAATTGGTCCTCTGCAGTTGGTCCAGCCACAATATATATTGCCATAAACCGTTGGAAAGACAAGAACACCCTTTGTCTTTGGCGTTGGAACAGGGAAGATAACAACAGAATTCAAAAGTCTGCCTGCTGACTTGCTGAAAACCGCGTATTGTCCCTTTCGAGGTTTTATTGTGAACGGACTTTGTCTGTGTATTGTTTCCAATTCATCACCAAATAAACCAGCACAGTTGATTACAACTGAAGCAGTAATTGGTCCTTTGGAAGTTGACAGCTGCCAATGATTCTTTTGCCTTTTTCCATCAGTCACGTGACAGCTTGTTAAAATAGTTGCATTGTGAGTCATAGCTATGTTAGCCAAGGTAATGGGAACCTTCCAAGGATCGACTAAACTTTCCCCTAGTACGTAGATAGCACCGAATGCTTTGTGACTCAACTGAGGTTCCTTCTCGAGTCGCTCATTAGCTGTTACTTGCCTGACGTCAGTAACGCCAGCTTTGTGAGCTTTGGCGACTAGCTCAGGTGGCTTATCGAGGTCGTTTTCATTCCAAGCAACAATAAAACCGCCAGATTTGCGGTAAGGGATGTTGTTGTTGAAGAAAAAGCTCTCGTTCAAATCTCGTGCACGCTGACGACAGCGTAACTCTAGACTGTCGAGCGGTGCATCTAATCCTGTGTGAAGTCAGGGTGAAGTGTACCACTGTTTCACGAGCTAGCACCACTCACAAGATTCTCCTCTTTTTCACACAGAATGCAACTGAGCCCCAAAGACGTGAACTCATGAAGAATAGCACAGCCTACAACTCCACCACCCACAACAGCCACATCTAATTTCTTGCTTTCTTGCATGTCACAAACAGGAGAGAGGAAGGGCAAAAGAAGAGCCTAGTGAAAAGAGAAAAGGGAAGAGACGAATTGGGCAGCGGGCACAATCAATGACCGTTTGATACGTCATGTATGTATGAACGGTTTGTGCAAGTGCTTCAATAGAAAGAGCGACGCGACAGGCGCAGAGGGGGCTTACTGGATTAAGTGGCCTTAATACGTTCAGCCCGCTTGTTTTAACACAAGACACCGGTTTCACGTTATATATGACACAACCAGCCAGATATCCCATCCTGCTTTCAAGACCTTTTTATGGTTTAAAGAAAATAGTTACCGTGAATCCTCAAATTAGCGCCTCCCCCTAATAAGGGCCCCCCTTATCGGCCAAAATGTAAAATAAGAGCTTCCCCCCGAATAAGCGCCCCCCCTCCCCTCCTAGTCGATGATCAGTTCACATATGAATGATATGGATGAGGACGGTTTGTTTTTTTTTTTGGTATTTAATATGTGATCACATTCGCCGAACTAGTTAAAAGCGTATCAAGTATATATTAGATTTGTGCATTGTTTCAGTTTGTGAACACGTTAAGTCTGGAAAACTAGTTACAAATACCATGTCTCGCTACGAGTTGGCAAAAAATTAAATAAGCGTACTCGCCTCCTTCGATTAAACGCCTCCCTCGTATAAGACTTATAAGCGCCCGCGTCTTCTCCTAAATTTGAAACAAGCGCCCCAGGCGCTAATTCGACGATCTACGATATTTGCTTGAGTCATGTAGCTAGTTATGTAGCTGAAGTTCAAATACTAGCCAGACGTCACTGGTAGTTTCGTGAAATGCTTTTATCTTGTTTACATAAGTCACGACACAGCTTCGAAAGACTTTGGGATTAAAAAAAAAAAATAACCATTCATCGAAAATACAGCTGGTGTTTCATACGCAAATCCCTCTATTTTTATCATATGGCGCTTTTTTTCTCTATAAGTAAAATCATTACATTTCAAAAGAACAGTTTCATTCACAAATATGATGAACTGTGCGCAGTGCAAGAAAAATCCGTTTTTGTTCTACTTGTCAACGAGTTCTGTTTGTCCATTTTTGTCTCGGACAAGAAGGCCAGAATTGTGCACATGTGACCATTGGCACAGCTGTTTCTCGTCAGCTCCTGTTTTTATCGCAAATGTGTCTATTACACAATGGAAACACGGAAAACACTCTTTTTCAACCAATCAGATCGCGGAAATTCATATAAACGTATTTTCTTAAGAAAGACTGACCAGCACAATATTTATCATTCACGCCTTGTTTTAGTTTCATGAGTTCTGTGAAATAACTGAACACAAAGCAAAAGCTAGTTAACTTTGATCCCAATTGTGGGGAAGGGAAAACAAAATATAACCAGCGCGAATTGATTAACTCTTTTAAAAATTTGAAACTTCATTTGCCGCTCAGTTCGTCTTATAGACTACAGTTGGCTGGCGTCGGTTTTTGTTCCTGAAATCCCTCGCGAGATTGGAAAAGTCTAAATTTTACTTTGCACTCCTGTATCAGTTCCGTTGCAAGCTGGGAAAAGAAAGAGACTGCTGGTTGTGTGTTTGTCTTCCTTGAGTTTGCTGTCCATGGTTAGTCCTATCTACTCTATCTATATGACATAATTTGACAGTAGAGCATTGTCAAATAGCTTTTGAACTGAATGAACATCAGAGAAATGTTTTCCCCAAAAGTTGCACTAGCATAGTTGAAGCTGGCCAACTGATAATCAAGTTGCCATAAATTGAGACAAACTGCATGAACAAGTTTAATTGCGGATATATACGTTGCCTTCGTGAACAACTAGTTCCGGAAGTTTTTTATTAGAGTCGAGAATCTTACAGCCCCTGAAAGTATCAGCGCCTCTGATATTGAGCAAACACTGAAGTTTTTTAATTGACAAAGCAATGTTTTTCTTGTAGATATGGATGTTTTACACAGCTGTGCCTGTTGCTGCGTAACCATGCGCTCTCTACGATATATCAAAGCAAAATGCAAATTCGCGAGGAAAAAGGACAGCGCCGAACATTTTATGAGAGGGCAGACAATTTGTTTTATCATCGCGACTCACGGGACTTGTCTTGATCACCACAACAGCCAGGTAAGTCATTAAGCGTGTTCGATTGTGTTCAAGAAGGCCTTTTCTAGTCAGTTCTCTAATTTTGTGATAAATACGGACCATGGTAAATGTCTGCCTACACTGAATTAAACTGAGGTGATCGTACTGAATTCGGCTGACGAAGAGTCTTTTTATGCGGTATATTTCCAAGCTTTTTAACACTCCGTATCTTTCACCTACGTTGGTTTAAATTTTAGTATAGTTTCGTTTCTTCCTTCTCTATTAACTTTGAGTAGATAGGTTTTATCCGTACCTTCGCCTGCACTGATTGGGTCTGAACTGTCCTTTCAGTTCAACGCGAGCTTGTGATAGACTGTTCGGGCGCAAAAAGGCTATAAAAGCTATAATCAGTTTTCTGATGTAAGTGACGAGTACTTATAAAAGTGAAAAAGTAGGAACGATTATTTTCTCTTTAGACCACTTACTTAGAACTTCGCAATTGGTTTCATTGACATTCTTATTAATTTGTAATATTTCGTGTTTTGGTCCTTAAATTTCACCTGGTTGCAATCGAAGTTGTACAAGTATTTTTTAGAGGATGACCACCCATTACCGGTTCATTTTTTAGCTTTAGTTTGCGAGTAAAATGAAAGTATGCCGTGGTGAATAAAATTAAGCAAGATGAAAAGAAATAATTCGACGCAGGCAATCGACGTTGCAGGAGTCTTTCTACAAACCACAAGCGATGTGACTTATGGCCATATACCAAACAAGACTGCTTTTATACCAATTTTACTGAAAAAAATAATCCTAGGCCTAGTTTACTAATTTACTTTTTCCGTATGGAACCACATTTCGTTTACTTCCACCTATTCA
Organism: Orbicella faveolata; assembly: GCF_042242905.1. Lineage (NCBI taxonomy): Eukaryota > Metazoa > Cnidaria > Anthozoa > Scleractinia > Merulinidae > Orbicella > Orbicella faveolata. The sequence continues at coordinate 13,540,387 of NW_028301558.1, read as the reverse complement.
GGCCTATATTATAAGGTGAGATCATCGCCGCACGAGTACAAATAATAAATTTGATTTGGTTTCTGCCTTTATATTATATCAATTTTTTGGTAGAACAAAATCTAACTTCATGCAAAAATTTTCAGTGTCGAAGGACTGATCATGAATTAGACATGTTAGAAATAGATTCTTAAGCTTGTGTTTAAAAAATCTCTCTTTTCACGAAACAGAACCATCATTACATATTCTATTCATTGCCCATAATTGAAGTCAACAGAAGGTAATTTTTTTTCTTAAACAATTGTAGCCGCATTCAGACAAGTTTATTCATGCAAAAGATCATTTCATTGCTTTAACTGGCAAAGATGTTCTAGCTATATTAAGGAAAATTGTGATCAGTTTGAAAGTTTCCAGGGGTACTAAAAGACGGATTAAGACATGATTGATGAAAACTTAAAGTGAAAGCAAAACAGTGTAAAACCCGGTGTAAAGTGCTCGCGATTTACATTCGTTGCGCACGCTTACGATCAACTGGCTCACTAAAAACTTAAAGGTACCGTTTAGTACTTCACAAAAATACAGTTGGGTGTTTGCAATCCCTTCACAAAACTTAATCTTTTAAAAAAATACACTCAAGCATATAAACTACCTGAGATCTGCTGTAGACAAACAAAACGCCGCGTATAGGAGAAAAATAGAAGAGTTCTCCTAGTAAAGTTCGCATGGTGCATTTTATTTATGGAAAGTGGAGAAAATAAAACGTTGCGGCTTTCCTGATAGATTTACAACAAGGATTACTAAACTGAAAGAAACAGTTGGTGCTTATGGTACCGACACTGAGGGAGAGCTTTGTTTTCCGGTAAAACCCGAAACAACAAACGACCCACCAGTCAAACCTCTGATATGTTTGTACAAAGCATGAAAACCACCTCTTAAAAGGGAAAGCCAGCTTGGCGAAATATATAAACATTTCAAGATATTTCATGTATCCCTTATAAGAAAACAAGAAGTAGACAAGGTGAAGTTTCATAATTCTGCAAGGTAAATAGGTCGATTGGATTTGCATACCGGAGATGTCAAACAAGTTGTGGGTAGGTGCCGGCTTAATTTTAACTCAGCCTAGAGTTGGCGGGCGCCATCTTAAGGCGATGGCCGCAATTATTTCAGTTGTAATTGCGGTTTTATTTGTTAATTAAGCTTCCTTTAGAAGTATTACGGTTTTGGAGTGTTCGTTTAACAGAAAATAAGAAGATTTGAGTCCGAAGATCATTTAAAAAGCCCAGAAGGGGTAATGTTTTAAAAGAGAAGGCTGATCAGATTATTTCGTTATTATCCGTTTGCTTTATTAAACTTGAAATTTTCTCAGGCAGAATATAAAAACCTCGATTTAGATAAAACTCTAGCTACTAACCATCGAAATTTAAGCGGCTCTCACTCCAAGCTTGTTGTAGAGGGTTTTCGCATGTCTACTAATCAGTGACATCTTATGGACACAAATTAATATCAGTCCTTTAGTCACAAACTTAATTCTCTAATATCAGAGCAGCGAGAGGATGCAAATATACGACTTCCAAGAATGGAGGAAATATACGAGTCCAAAATTTCAGAATGTAACAGTTTCGATGTTTGAATCTCAATGATCAACGAAAGCAGAGAATCTCGAGGTTTCATTTTTGCAAGTTGAATGAACATCGATTGTAACAAGTTGAAAACAAGACATAACATATTTCAGCGCGTATTTAATATGGGGAAAACACACGCCTTTGAAGATCTTGGTCGAGCGGGAAAACTAGGAGGGAAATTGTGGGAGACGGAAAATAAAACGAAACGCGTGAAAGAGAGAGACTTTTGTGTTGTTGTATATAGTAGAAAATTAGACGGCGAAAACTTTCTTTGTTAATTGAATAACATACCTCGCCAGTCAGTTCCAATCAACTCTCTGGCGTTAGGCCGGCTTACACTTTGATGGAAACATACTGCAATTTTCTCTTTCCTCCTCAGCTCATTTTATTTATTTTTTCCTGCCTCTTTGTTGCAGGATAGCCTAGAATTTTCTTGTTACAGTTCTGTTCACGACATGTCCAAAGAAACTAAAGAAAACCCTACACTAACGAATAAACATGAAGAACAGAATAAGACTTGTCTTCCAAGAACTTTCCAGTGCCTGCGCAAGCCGCTGACAACAGTGCTTGAATTTTGTGATACCTACTTCTTAGCCATCGGGATGATTTTCATGGTGATCGTGGGATCACAGTGGCCGGAATTAGGGACGCTTCTCCCCGCTTATTATTTCCCCCAAATCTGCTTTGGTGTGTGTTTCTTCTTGTGTGGCCTGCGCACGACTACAGAAGAGCTTATTACCGCTGTCAAGTCTTACAAAGCTATCGCGTGGGGTATCCTAACAATACTCTTGGTTCTTCCTATCACGGGAACACAAATTACAAAGACCATTCAATTTGCGACAATGAGGGAGGATAACATGACTACCTCGCAGTCCACTGTTGTTGGAAATGTGACCGCTATTGGCCCCACGGAGTTTGCTTTCGCGCTGCAAGTGTTTTTCACTGTTCCAGCGAGTATGGCGGCCGGAGCAGTGTTGGTAAGAACAGTTATGTTACAATTCTAGTTTGTTCATGTTGTGATGCCTTAATATTCGTCTCTGCGAGTGGGCAATATGCTAAACGATTTATGGAATTGTGGGCGCTTGTAACGCGTGATGCAAACATATTGTTCGAAGAATGCACAATTGTAAAGCATCTAGATGTTCTAGTGAATCATGATCAGATGTAATTTTTCAAAACACAAGCAAGACATTTTATCACTAAAAAAAACGAATACTATCGCACGGTAACTACGTTTGAACGATGCCTTGTTCCTGTACGGCATTCTCCCAGGCCTTCAATTGATTTCAGGGACGTATCCGACGGACTACTTGACCCAAAACGATTGACCGCAGCGAAATGTCGAGGCCTAAGTACTAGGCAAATTTGAACGCATGCAACCAATGTAAACTCGTCCCAGGGTCTTTCATGGCGCCGTCACAAGATGGCGGACAATCGAAAAATCCCCGGTTGAAAAATCAAGCGGTGGTGTTGTCAGATAGCACCTTAGATTCCCTGCCTCTTTTACTGATTTATTTTCGAGAGATTTCTTAGTTGAGTAAACAGAATTTTACCGCACGGAATTCTCCCTCCGTCAGAAACATTTGAAATTCGTTGAAAAGTTCAATGGACCATTTTCGTTTTCTCGGTATTGGACTGGAACTAGCTTGCAACTGAGGCTAATGCAGAGGGTCTCTTCAAATGCAAATGACAAGATATCTATCTCTTTTTAATAATATTCCCCACATGAGCCTCCATTGCAAGCTAGTTCCAGTCCAACACCTAGAATACAAATATGGTCTATTCTGATGACGTAACTCTACGAAGTGAACTGTGCTGTTTGTGCTTGGTGGTTGCTTGGTTACGAATTTTTCACGCGCAAGAATCAGATAATCAGAAACACTAAACGAATCTGTTTGTAGCTCTGTCTTCAGTATCTTTCAGTACAGCTGAATTGAACGAATTTTAAAGTAATCCTCTTCATGTCTTGTGATTTTCAGTCCTTGTTAGCAGGTGGGAATTTCTCCCTGGCGCTGTTATTGATGACGATAACAAACGTTGCCGCCATATTTACTGTGCCACCCATGCTGGTGTGGATGACAGAGCTCAGCAGCGGAGTGAACGTCGCAAGATTTGGAATTCTTATGCTTATCTTTTTCCTGGGATCTGTTCTACCAGCTATTGTAAGTATTTCTTATAACGGATTCAGTTCTACAAGTTCCTGAATTCTGATTCTGTTTGTTGAGCGAGACAAGCGAGAAAAATTCTCTTTACATCATTCAGTGTTCATTTTAAATAGAGTGTTTTCACATGACGCCAAAGCAGCCATATTGGTGTCCCAAAAGAATGAAACAGCGGCCAAGTTTGTGTCCAAAACCATTCCTCTTTTCTTATAAGAACACTCTCTTTTGTTCAAAAATATTTGCATGGTTGCACTAGCTACGTGAGAGAAAACTCTTTATAGAGGTCTACCGTTCTAAAGCATTTTTTTTTTTTCAATCTACCATTGTACATATGTTCAGAAAAGTTTTTAGGTTGTATTTGTTTTTTTATCTTAATGCTGATACAATCATTTCAGACATACAAATAGAAGCATAATATTCTGAATCAACCTGACAATTTCAGAAAAACAAACTTTAGAAAGACATTAGCAATTGATAAATATTCCGAAAGAAGAGAGCCAAATACACAGAGAAAAAAATACTGAAGCAAACGACAACTGAAAGAAGCAACACTATCTTATTCCTTTGCACGCCGTGCGTGCCTATACACTGGGCCTGTTTCTTTTTCAGATCGGCACGTTGCTGAGACTCGTTAAAGTTGTGGCTGAAAAAGCGGATTCGTGCGACAGATGCATCCACTACGCTATAATAACGCTGCTTCTCCTCTCCACGTGGCCTCTGGTGAGCAAAGCACAAGTTGAGGAACAATACAACAACATAGTGTCCATGAATGTTCTTATCATCGTTGGCTACTCATCAATTATGCACGTCATGTTCTTACTACTCAACTGGATCGCGGCAGGCTTTCTTGGTCTCAGTTCGCCGGTTAAAAAGACTGTCGTGATCCTCGGGAGTCACAAGGCTTTGTCGTTCGCTTTAAAGGTGCTCAGGTTTTTGACAACAAACGTCGGTTCTAGGAGACTTATGTCCATTGTTTGTGTGATCGCGTACTTGACGCTGCTTGTTTTGGATTCAGTGATCGTCTGTAAATGGGCCACCATCACGGACGACGAGACAGAAGAGGATAAATCGAAACAAAATGGAAAATACGGAACGTTACCACAGGATAGCGACTGAGAGTGGCGATGCAAACATGCTTTTTTCGCAAACGTCGGTAATTGCATAGTTACGGACTTAGTTTCTTAATGCAGGAAGTACCCTAGGTAAATTACATTTTCGTCGCAAATGGAAAATATGGAACGGTACCACAATGGTAGCGAAATGAGGTAGCGATGGAAACCTTCTTTTTAGCAAACATCAGTAATCGTAGAGTTACTTACTGACTTAGTTTCTCAATGGAAGAAGTTTACCCTAGGCTAAATTACATTCTCGGGGACCACTTTGCGAGACCTTTGTACAACCTGGTGAATCAGGGAGAGGTTTAGTTTTTTTAACTTAAATATTTTTACAAATCGTTTACCTTTTAGCGACCACTTTGCGGGACGTTTGTATAAGCTGGTGATACATGAAAAAGTTTTTTCTTTTGAAATATTTTTTTCAAATTGAAAAGGAAATCATTTTCCTTTTAGGGGACAAGGAGGCATTAATTAATTAGAATTGAAAATTAAATTGAATCAGATTTTTGTAATTTGGGAGAGTACTATATTTTGCTACGCAAAAATGAAATAAAGCAAGGATAAGAAATACAAGAATTTGCGTAATACACTTCTTGAAACTCGATAGACTAAAGGAGATGATCTGCCAATACGCTGGTAAATTGTGTTAGGAGCCAAAGTAACTGTTTTTCTTTCAAGATGGCCGCTATGACGTAAGTATGGTTGAGAGGGGTTTGGAAAACCGGGTCTTCATATTCTCTCCTCGCTCTGATTGGCTCTTTGAACGTAACACAATATACCAATTATAATAACTCGAAATAACGCCAAGCGAGGAAGGACACACATGACCATGTCACAACTGGTTTTGATTTTTCTTTTGACTGGTCTAGAGTACAGATCAATTACAATAAATCTTCACAATTTTGTTTTATTTTTTATTTCACAATCAAGGAATGCCTCGCATGCATTGGCTTATTTTTCTGTAACACTTTTTTAACCTCATAAATTGTCAGAATAGGCAGGATGTGCATTTTCCTTATATCTTATGTTTTATTCCTTCGACAAGGTGTCGTCTTTTGACCCATGGAAATTTGTCATTTAATATTCCTTACTCTTAGAATTTAAAAATTTCACGCTTGTTATATAGTGCTTTGTTTCCACTTGATTGCCAAGCCATATATTGATTAATATTCATTGCAAAGGTCGTCGCCTTTTTCCATTAATTTCCAAGCCTTTGTAAGGCTGGTGGTATGTTACAAATATTTACAGTGATACCTATGTACTGTATTAGAACACATATATTTTGCAAGACAACTTCCCAAGAGAAAATTTGAGAGTGTAAATTAAGGAAGTTTAAATTGAGCGGCGAGAGAGCAAGGAAGGAGTACAGTTTAACCCTCATTAAACGGCCACCCTCGGGGAAATGGATAGCGGCCGCTTAAAGGGGGCTGGCCATTTAATAGAGGTAAAAACAATAGAAAAGCTCTCATCGGGACTTTGACTAGTGACCGTCTAATAGGGGTGGTCGTTCAATAGGTGGTCGCTTAACAGGGGTGTAGTAAATTCAATGTTTGAATTGCCAATTGCTCAGTCTCTACTCACTGACGACATTCTAACAAGAAGTGCAAGGCAAGACCATAATGTGTCCGAAAATTAGCGGAAACTTGCGTAGATAAAACGATTCAGTAGTACTCAGTGGTTAGACCGTCCCGCCCGGATCTGTTCGGGTTCGGCTCCCTTCGGGGGCTCGGTTTTTTTCTTTGTCCCATGCTCATGACATGTATGTTGAATGACTCTCTTTACATAGTTTTACGATGCTAGAATCTTCCAAGAATTTAGTTTTCCGCAGTCATTTCTGTCAGTAGAAATGTATGTAGCATGTGCCAACTGTGACGAATAACGAGACATGATTCTAACTAAAATGTATAGCTGTAAAAAATCCATAACTCAGTTCAAGTGTGCTAAGCGTGTATCAGATGGGGGAGTTACAATGACATTATTTTCAGTGCACGGTCAGAAGTGTTTCAGTCTGTTGTCGTTGTTGTTGTATGAGCGAGCTTGTAGTTGTCAAAGACAAAATTAATTTCGCGTAAAAGTTTCAGAATCAATCTCTCGCCGCCGATGGAGTCTTTCCTATGATAAGGTTTTGGAGCTTGGTTTCTCCGGACCTGTTGTTTTACGGTCAGACCTAGCAACACCCGCAATGTTGTACTGTTTAGTGTCTTTTATCAGGAACTTCCAAAGGCGAAGGATTTCTACTCCACTTGCTGTAACCAGGAAGAATGCCTCTGTGATATAAGACGTTGCTCACAACTTTGTTCTACGAAGAAGAAGTTGCAAACAGAAAATCCTCTCTTTTATTTAACATTACAACCTTAGGAAGGTAACAATGGAACCTGCAACAGCAGGATCCAAGGGTTCTCGAACTCTTCATTCGTTAAAGGACATCACAGACTAACATCCCATTGAAATATATTAACATATTTCAGCTATGTTTGTGTTACTAAGCTAACCTTGCGAAAGAGCAAGGTTGCTGTTGGGATACCTGATCGCTTTAAGCCTAAGAACACTCAGCTGAACAAGGTCTCTGGTTGGCAAAAAATAACAGCTTCTTCTGAACACATTTAACCCTTTACTCCCTAAGAGTACCATTTGGCACACAACATCATAACTTTGTGAATATTTTAGAGATTTCTATGAATTTTTGCCATGAAAATTGTCTTGTGAAGACCTGCTCATTGAAGGCATAAAATTGTGACCGCCTTCCTATCTAAGATATGGTTGACCATCCCCATTATTTTACAGTTTCTTTTTTGAGAAGCACATGGAATGCAAGACTTGTTTCACATCAAGTTATGTACCAAGACCTGCTAAATAAGCTACAGTTCGGGGCCATACCTATGATATTTGAAAATTGATACGTGTTGGAAGCTCTTTCATTTTCACATTTTAAAACAATTTCTCTCAAAATGACTACCTCTTTCATAACTGCTGATGTCAGTTCTTAAATAAGCTGATCAGTGGCTTTCAAATGGTATATTGTACACAGGCAGAGAGCCTTTATTTGCTGTTTAGGAAAAACTGTCGTTTGCCTGAGGGGGCAAAGGGTTAACCGTGCTCAATGCGCTTAAAGGTGTTAAAAATTAAAGCAATTAAAAATTAGAGATAATTTCAGTCAATAAGCTTAAAAAAAGGCTAGAGTAAAAATATTTAAAATCAATGCGCTCACTATATCTTTGGCGGTATTGTTGCCAAGTAGGCAACGGTCGAACAAAGTACAAAGTTACGCTGATAAAAGACCAGATTCCTCCCACCTTAAATCTGCTCCACTCTTTTTCTTTTTCCTGTTCGATATACTCTTTTTGTATCTCGTCCTGTGAGAAGAAAGCATTTTAACACTCTTATCTCACGATGACACTCCTCACTTTAATAGCTACTTGATAAAGTGATTGATTTTGTAGTTCAATTTTACCCTTCGTACAACTTGCTATTTTCCTTTGTTCTGGTGTAGGGTAATCTATTTAATTACAACGCATTTGAAACAAAAGAAAATAATACTATTACTGGGGCAATATTGAACCACAACACGGGATTGTAAAGTAACTTAAGCGAGCGACGACCCTCAAATGACTGTAATAGCGAAAAGCTAGCTACAGTGTATCTTGCGTTAAGCCGTTGCCAAGTAGTAATCACCTCCCTTCACCATAAACTTAGTCTTAGAGTGTTGCTCTGGGCTCAAAGTACCACGTCAATCACATGCTTCCCTACCTCTGTTAAATTTGCATCCATCGCAGAGTAGGACTGAGAGAGAAGTGACCTGGTTACTTCATCTAAATCTAAAGAAGACAATCAAATATTAGCGTTAAAAGCTTCGACTTTAACCTGCAGTTGTCGCTGAACGTGAAAGAAAAACGCCACCCATATGCGGACTTAAAGAGGACCTAGAAAACTACACCCCACCCCGTCCCCATTTACTGAGAAATTAAAAACCTGCCGTCGAAAGCCGTAAGTTTATCGGCACAAATGCTTCCAGAATGAAGAAAATAACATCTCAGGGGGACACAGATTGTTCAATTTGTCAGGAGGGAGGCATCGCCTCGTTCACCGCACCCCACCTCCTCTGCTCCGAACGTACCGTGAACGTCGAGTGTAGAAATGGTGCCTATCTGAACATGAGTGTCTGTGATAACTGAACATGGCATAGCTAAGCCTTTGAGGACTGTGGTCTCGCCAAAAGAATCGCCAGGAGACAGTCTGCCAATCATCACAGACTTAATACGCTGTTCCTAAAACAACAAAGACCAAAAGACTGTTGATAAATATCTATAAGCATGTGATAATTGTACAGACTAGACAAAATGAGATGTAAAGATAGAGACACTAACCTTCTTTCCATCTGGGAAGGTGTGCGCTACTTCAATGTAACGCCGAAGAAGACATTCTCCTTTCTTTATGAATCCTATCACTTCACATCTTTCACCTTCACTTACAAGAACTGTTAAAAAGACCACAAAATGTCAAAAATGTACTAGAATATTTTTTCGGGATTGTGCTAAGCCAGTGGCAATGTAATCTAATTTTTAAACAATTTCGTCATTTTGAACTCTTCAGATTCCAAATTCTTATCATTTGTCTCAAATTAAGTTGGTATAATAATAATAATAAATAAATAAATATTTATATAGCGCCTATCCATGCCTGCTCTAGGCGCTGTACAATTCGCCAAAATGATCTGTACTAATCTTAATAATTAAAAATGTGCATTTAAGAAAGTAATAGAAAGTAAAAATCGCTAAGAATAATAAGTTTTCTTAAAAAGATGAGTTTTGAGTTTAGATTTAAAAGAACTTAGATTGTCACATGAGCGGATAGAAACAGGTAGACTGTTCCAGAGTTCAGGAGCGGAAACAGCAAAAGCTCGAGAACCATATGTCTTCAGGTGAAAATTTGTGGGGTTAAGAAGTAATAAGTGTGATGATCGGAGGATCACCGTCCAATCCCCCATCCCCTCTCCCAGTGCTTCCCAACAAGTGACCGCTGCATCACACCGTCAAGTTTTTCCCGCCATAATATGTCGCCTTTCCTTTGCCATTCCTTTTTCCAGTTTTTTCCCGCCGAAAGTGGTGTCACGAGTGCAGTGATACACATATATACATGTAAGTCGTGTTTCCATAATTTATGTATCTCTCAGTTCATGGAAATGAGAGCTGTGATAAATTACAAGCAGATCCTAATCTTTAGATACTGCGTCAAAAATTTACTACCTTGACCAGGTGGAAATTTCCTCCATTTAATGAGACCAGCAATCTTCTTGAGCGACAACAGAGGCCAGTTGCTGAACAGTTTACACACCTTGGCCAAAGACAGTTTCTGCTCTTCCTCACGAGCTTGAATGATCTGTTAGGTAAAATTGTCAATACTCTCAGTTATCAAGCTACATCAAACACAAAATTACCAACCATCTTTAGAAAATTTCCACAGAAGTTTATACTATAAGGTCCTATAAACAAAAGAACTAGTTTCTAAAGAAACTGTTGGGCTGCATCGACAGGCAAGTGAAACGTTGAGTTTTTATCGATTTGAAGTTGATAAAGGTAAATGAACCGCCGAAGCAAGCTAGTGAAGATGACGTTTTGACCGTTAGCCTATCATCAGGGCATATTCGTGTCACAAAATGGCTGGATTGAAATAATGGGTTAACTATTGACTAAGAAAACAATTACAGTCAAACCAAGTGAAGTGTACCCCTCAGAAATACATTAATTAATTGATTATTTGAATATTGAACCTGCCAGTCATCTCAAAAATCAAATATTAAATTGATTTTTTGAACATTTAAACCCATTAGCCATTCTTGGAACGACTAGTGGATTCAATATTCCAATAATCATTTCATTAAATAAAATGTACTCTTGAGGGGTATGCTTCACTTGGTTTGACTGTAAGCTCTTCTTATGGTCAAGAGAAAGTTGTGGTAACAATGAGACTCAAACGAGAAAGTCATATAAAGGCAGGGTACTACTTTTGTCCTCAAAAAACTGGAACTTTAATAACTTTAACATTGTTGCGTTTTAATTTATTGTTCCCTCATTGGTTAAGGTTTAGAAGGAGGATTGTAATACAGTATAGTCATGTTACACTGAAAGGAGAGAAGAGGAATTAACACATAATGAAGGTTTTGGATAAAATATGAAGATTGAATGGCATCACTGCCAAACAATACCTGAATAACTCATGCATAGTCACTGGTGGAAATCTTCAAGAATTCACACGGCTCCAATGAAATAACTGAAAGTAGTCTAAAAACCAACATAATAAATAATTAAACCATCAAAATTGACTATTAAAAATTTTGTGAACAGTCTATTTACAGTAGCACTAGTTCTAAGAGTGGAATAGTTACATTCAACAAGCTATCCTGTAAGAATCAATTCATAAAGAGACACAAAACCTCACCCTGAATAGGGTTCCTTTCCTTCAACTTTGCTGAGTGTTCCAAAACACTGACCAACTGAGAGCTGAAATGATAAATTCAACAGAAATATATAGCATTGAGGAATGACAATGTGAACACTATAACCAGGGCCACATTTCATAGACATCAGAAATCAAACCAATTTACAGAAAGAAAAGATGGAACTTATTTAGAATGTAGCCCGCGTGGCCTGCGTGGCAGGCGTTCAGAGGGGAGCAAGAAAGATACATCACTGATAAACCACAAAAATTAATGGCCTTCAATGTGCCCAAGAGCACAAAGAGGATTGAGTGAGTGAGTGTACTAAAGCACCAAACATTAATTTTCATACTTGTTCTTTTACAGTTTCTAGTTTGTCCTCTTCAAGTATAGGTGATGGAGAGAAGAAATCTCTTCCATCTGGGTCAATATCTATGGGCGAGATTGCTCGCAATGATTCTGACGTGACACTTCCTCGTAATATAAGGTGAAGTCCTGTATTGCCAAACACTGTAAAAAAAAAAAAGTTATGGTCACGAGAACAGTCAACTCACCTCAATACCGACCTTGCTCAGGCTATTACTATACAAAAATAGTAATAACAAATTTAGCTCACATTGATTGGTTGAGCTATCACACACTATCAGTCATTAGCGTGCAGGCTGAGCACATGATGGTGAATACTTTAGATAATTTCTCATTTCTCTAAAGTTTGGGATAAAGGTTTGGAAACTTTACTTCAGTTTATGATTCAATGTCCAAGAAGACTAAGTAAAGGCATTAAGCTGGCCATTAGACAACTTTAAAACCCCAAAATTATTCAATAAACTTATGAGTGTAAACAGTTGCAAGTGCGTTTCAAAAGACAATTCAGTTCACAGGTGATTTGTGAAAGTAAAGTTCAGTATTACTTAATATTACGTTGAGAACTTTTTTTCTCGTGTTCTTTCCTCATTGTGCAAGTTCTACTTTTTATAATCAGTGGAAGGCTGGCAGTAGTCAACTCCAATATAATGGTGCCCAGCAAACTATGTCCTCTTCCACTGAAACAAGTGAAGCCACCATTTTCCATCAGGTTTTTAGCCAGATGGGCATCCAGGCATCCTGTGGACAGCCACTTATTTAAAAAAATTGTTTTATTTTTCATATGTTGTCTTTAGTTACAAATTCTTCATTTGAGCAGACCTTATAGCACATTTTGGATGCCCACTTTTCAAATCACTCGTACTGTACCATTCACTTGTACTGTAAGCACTCAATATTGACAGCATTAAATTCTGCTGTCAAAGAGCAAAGTAAAGATATTATATACTGCAAGTTAAAACAAGACTCAAGGCTGACCTGCATAATCTTCCTCTGGACATTTATCAAGCTGAGCGACTGAACACAGCTCCTTGAGTACATGCCTTGGGACTTGATCAGACAGTTCTGGGAAGTATTGTAAGTGCTTAAATATCACTTCATTATCCTTTGATTTTCTTTCAAACGGTCTGTCAAAATAAAATGAAACTCATAAAATTATTTTTCATTGACTCACTTCAGTTGGGAAGTTGATGTCTGCTGGACTCTGGATTGAGCAGCCGAGAACAGAGCCTTTATCAGGGTCACTTTGCTGTGTTCTTGAGAAAAACACTTCACTCTCACAGTGCCTCTCTTCACCCAGGGCCGGGTTGTTCAAAGCCCGATTAAGCTAAGCCAGGATTAGCGAGAATTTTGATTTCAGTTTTGTAACTTTTCGGTGAGGTTTTCTGTTCATATTGTTTGTCCTTCAGGTTTTGAGTTTAAATAATCTCAAACTAAAAAAAAACATAAGCAGTGGAAAAACATTTTTAATACAAGGAAAATCAATACTTCGGTTAAACCTGGGTTAGCATTAACCAGCTTTCGACCAACCCGGCCAGAGTGTATAAATAATAACTGTAACTTTGTTCAATCTAAATCGGTTGAACATTTTGGATGTTTGAGAAGTGTTGCTAACAACTGGAAGAAGAATAAAACAAACTTGTCAAGTGATTACTTACAGTGCAACTACTCCCACCAGGGCCACCCAAACAAATTCTTTGCATATAGACCAATAGCACTTGCACATTTGTAAACAATAAAAGTGGTCAAAAATTTCTTGTTTCTGTAGCATTACAATTGCTTAGATTGATAATTCGATGTTAATCTATTGTTAATATCCAACAATCTCGTTCATTTAAATTTGCACAGAATTTTGTTTGATGCACTTGGTTGAAGTAGTCACATAAGTAGCATATTTTGTCCCTCATTCCTTTTGTTACTTACTGTTTACGCAGCACTCTCTTAATGGCCTTAATTCTCATGTTAAGTAAGGCATCTGGTGACATGGTAATCACAGAATGTTTGTGAAGCTTGGAGAGATGCTCTGATATGTTATGGCTGATCGCAGGGTTGAACCCTTCACACCAGTGAGGAAATAATCCTTTGTCTGCAGAAGGAAATAATATTATAATATTATTATTATTCTTAAATTTTGTCAGATTATATAACAATCATGCTCATTACACTGAGAGAAAGAGTCATTCTGTAAACAGTGTTGAGTCACTAACTGTGTCCATGCATGTAGGTTAACAGCTCTATTAAAAGTGGTTTATTGTAGACCTATTGTTACTAGACAAATAAGTATTAAGTTACTAATAATATACACAAAAAAATTACTCGATTCTGATTGGCTGAGAGCAGTGCAGTTCAAGTGTAACACCAGTGCAAAAAGTGTAACACCGGTGCAAAAAGTGTAACACCAGTGCAAATCACACATCGTAATTCTGCATTTTCATTTCTGTAATTTTAAGTCCAGTGAAATTTCAAGCCCAGTCTTTGAGTGTGTTACAGTGTAACACCCTAAAAATACTACATGTTTATAATCATAACACTATCACCAAGGAAAAATAAATGAATATTTCTGATTTGCCTTACATGTAAATTCAATTTTGTATAGAACTTTAAAACTGAGAGACATCCACTGATTTTAGTTAGCTTGTATTTCAGCATACAAAACTAGCATATTTGTCTTCTAAGACCTCCTGAATAAACTTCAAAACTTATTATACCCACCATGTGGTATCTTGGTTTCTTGCACTTTAAGCATTTGACCATCCACATGGTTGAGTTTCCTGTTAGTCATAGAAAAATATTATTAATAGTCTGGTATGTCATATGCTTGCCAAGTAGTTTAAAATATGTAAACGACTGCAACCAAACATTTACATGACTTTGTATGGTTAACTAATGATACTTTTTAGCAGTTCGTTATTTATTCAGTTGGTCCAACCCAATTTTAACTAGCACAACTTCTGTAAGTTACTTTTTGGTGACTACAGTTTTCTGTGACTGCTATTTATTATGTACAGTAAATTTAGAATAATAATAACAATAATGATATTAATGACAAATTTTATTAAATATAAATAATAAAAAATATAATTATATTCTAATGGCTTTATTTGATTCAACTTCAAAATTATGAGGAAAATACCATAATTTTAACAAGTTAATAATATATATATACATGTACAGTCATAGCAAAACATGGCTTACTAATATTAATGTGTTTTGCTCTCTTTTAAATAACTGCTATTTCCAATCTTTAATAATTTGTGTGTAAAACTTTGACTACCTCTGCTGAGTAGAATCAAGAGATAGATGTAAAGCTTGTTGTCTGGGCCTGTTAAACATCTTTGGGTAGTTGGCCAGAAAGGAATTATGAGCTTCTGATGTCGATGGTCTGTCCCTAAGATTGGTTTTAAATAATATATTAATTAACTATTAAAAGATAAATGTACTGAGTTTCAAATTAAAGACTTAAAATAAACAAAACAATTGCTGTACACACATATACCAACAAACAGAAGGACTTTTACAAAGTTCAAAATATCACTTGAATTGAATCTAACTGTGACAAAGGTGCATTAAAATTAGTATTTTGTAGCATGAAGTGACTTGACGCATTGTTAAAACAGCTGTACTGCTCCTACATCACAGCACATACTACAGGTTCGTGACCAGTATTTTTGTCATCTGAATTTATCCAGACATTTTTGCCAGTACCAATACTGTGGTCTATTAAATGGTTACACAGGGTGGCAAAGAAGACAGAGGTCAACCCATTTCTGGGATGTTTTTATTTTTTGGTGCCTGCAGGTGTCTACCCAGGGCCTGGTTAGTCTGTTTAGTTACCAAAGGGCAAGCCCACAAATTAGCATTCTTTACACCCGCAAATATATCATTGGCAAACTAGTATACAATCCTCTGGAGAGTGATATATTTGATAGGCAGTCTTCGAGCAACCAGCCCTAAAGAAGTACAGGGAGGGGTGTAATTTGGCAATGTTTCTAGGGAAGTCAAAGTGAATTTTTACAATAGCTGTCTAATTTCTCGTGTGCTGATTGACTCATTTTTATCATCAACAAGAGTACAGATGGATAAAATTTTAATTCGTGCAAGCTTTCAAGTTAAACTTTCAGCTGTCAAACTGTCAACTTTTGAACCAATGATATTTTATGGACTTTTTAAGTAGCCAATCAACAAGTGAGAAAAGCTATTGACAATGTTCGTGTCATTTTCAATAAAATTCAGTTATCTTTGTTTACCGCAAGCTTACGGCGTCTTTTCCTCTCATTTATCCCGGCATTTGGCCATTTTGGGGTCTTGTTTTTGTAAAAAACAAATTGACATCAGTTTTTATGCGTCTGTCCTCTTATTGATGATAAATTTCGTCATAACATTGTCAAAGTTTATTGCGGAACCACTCACCTACAGCTCGTGGTTCCACAGCCACTTTGACAATGTTATGACCCAATTTATCATTAATAAGAGGACAGACGCATAAAAAACTGACGTCAGTTTGTTAAATGTTGATAATCCTTGTGCCAAAGGGACAAAAATACTGGAGGAGGAGGTGGGGGGGGGGGGTTATCCTGTAAATTGCAGATAACTACAAAAAAAAAAAAAAAAAATGATTTTTACAGGTCTTTGTACATCCATCAGCAAGGAGAAAAGGAAAAATAAATCTAGAAGAGTTCATCTTAATATCACATACCTCTCACCCAAACCTTCAATCCCACACAACCACTGGAGGCCATTGTAGTTTATATCAGGAAGGCCAACAAGCTTTGGCACTGTGTAGAAAATGTTAAGAGTGGAAATTATCTCTTCAAGATACCTGCGAGCATAACCCTATAAATCCCCGCAGTAACACAGGGATTTTATCCAACATAAGCAATGATGCTGTTTTGCAAAGTCGATCAGCAATAATGGATAACTCTTAAACTTTTGTCTGAGTCATGCAGCTCAGTGCCACTAGCTATAGGCCGGCGCTCTCATTTCAACCTATAATTTTCTCAAATTTCTCGAATTGCCGCCTGCACCAAACTCCATGAATGTAGGCTAAACACTGACCAGTTAATATTGCATTAAGCAGTAGCTAAAGCTTCGGTAAGGCCAAAGTTTACATCGAACAAAGAAGATTAAGCTTGTCTACTGACTAAAAAGTTAACTCAATTAGCTTTAACTCACATGGATGCCTTTGCTTCCTCGTTTCTACGCCAAATTTTGCACTCCAACCACCGGTGTCATGTTTACTCTGTGTTAAAGTTTTCATGATTTAAAAGAACATGGGACAATACAGGAAATATGTTAAAAGTTTCGATGCTTCCCCATTGTTGTTCGAAAAGCCGCCATCTTGAAAATTAGAACCAATGCGCGCTCTAAATGCCATGAACATATTACCATAGTAACGAAGTCATGTGACCGTTCTCCAAAATCAAGAATAGCGCAAACAAAACAAGACTAGAGAGTAGCCATAAAATCTAGTAAAATGTACCCGTTTTGTGTTATGCAGATTTTGATTCGGCTTCAAAACTTTCACATCGCAATAGATCCACAATTTGACCTACCTCAGTTTGGTACCATTTGGTTAAAAAGCGACAAAACATGCTTCGCACAGCGCGGACACTCCAACAGCCTGTGTAACAGCCGCCCTCTCCATTTTATTTTTCTTTCTTAGAAGGTGGCTGTAACACAGGCTAACACTCATGGTGACCCCGCAAATGTCGACCTATGACTTCATCATAAGGCCTTGATTTAAGGAAGTTTGCGTAAGAGCCCTATGACGGCTAGCAGCAAATAAATTTGATCGGCTATTTAGAGATGATAACAATCAATGTCTATCATGACAAAGATAGACTCGCAGGGGATTGCGTCAAAAGATTATAAGATAGGATTATAGCATAAGATTCTTTAAGTCGGTGGGTCTGGAGTATGTTATCATCGGGTCAATGAGTCAATGGGGATGCGAGATGTATGTATGTTACACCAATCAGATTGGAGCTACTATGAATACCCAATCAAATTGCCGCTTGTTAAGGTGAATCATGTGTGTGGAAATTTCATCCTGATTTTAGAACGGCCATCTTTGTTTTTCTACAACAGAAGCAGGTATTCTTCTGACATTTCCGATGCTTCGTTTACTATGGTTGAGCCCAGGAGTTTGTGGATGGGTTTCAAAAGAGTTCGGAACTAAGGCGATAATCAGCCGAAGAATCGTAGTCTTTGGAATACACTAACATGTCATCAAGGCTTTCCCCCGGGAAATTTCGAATGAAATGAGTCTTAGCCGCTTGGTAACTTGGTGAATTCTAGGACAGTAACGATTGTTTTTAGTGCAAAATGCACTATTGGGATTTCGTCCGTGATGGTATTCCCCAGGCTCCCATCAATATTATTTGCATGACGTGAAGTACGTCACGTTTTGTGCAGTGCACTCGGGTACCTACCCCACCTAGCCCCCCCCCCCCCCCCCCCCACCCCACCCCTTCCTGCAAGGCTAATTTATTAATTGAAATTGATAAATTAAGCAAACTTTTAAGTTTACACCTTATGGCGTTAGTGCTTATTGCGTTAGTGGCTTAGCGAACAGCAGCCCTCTAGGGAAGGACCATTAGAATAGTGATGAGGGGGTGGGGAAAAAGCAAAAACAAATTATGCAAGGGAGGGTGACTGAAAAAAAATCATGCAAAGGAGAAGTGAAGAAAAAAAAAATCCTGCAGAGTGAATTGCACTCTCGGGCTTACAAATCGTACTCGCCTGAAGGGCACCTTGGCAGGCATTTTATACTTGCAGTTTTCTTGGTCCTGGTGTAATCCCCATTCACCTGATTTTCTCTGCAATTAGGAAAACGGACATTTTTCCCTTTCAAGGCTGATACATTTTGTGCGCAGCAACCTCATCATGGACACTGTTAGCCAAACATCCTTGCGGAAAAACCCTTACGGATATACATGGCTTAAATGTAATATGTGCTATAAAGACCCTATAAATAGACAAACAATAGACTGTAAGGCTGATACTACGTGAAAAACGTTTCGAGACACCAACATGACGAGAACCGATAAAGTAGGATCGCAACAGTGGACAGCTGTTTCGCCCTTCTTGGGGCACGTCAGCATTGTGTAGCGAAGATATGTAACGCCAGCCCAACAGCCAACGCACATAAATTGCAAAATGACCCGTTCATTATATCAAGTTCCGTACTTTGGCAGCGTTTATCGTATGCGGTCCCTTGCAGTCTCTGGTTTCCTATAAATAGCCATCCTGCTTGATTCATTTGCTATATTAAAAAAGCACATGCCGTGTTTTAAAAGCCTCGACATATATAGGAGTGATTTCACAACTGACATGTACAAATTACGATTGTGAACACGGATGTGCACACCCGTGGCGAACCGTACACTTCCTCTAAGATGGCCGCTAAGATCAACGTTGGACAAACGTCGTAAAAGAAATCATGTAGGTGTTAACACAACTGATGCGTTTAGTATGGGCTGTTTCAATCTATTTTAGGTTTTTCACAAAGTAAACGACGCGTTGTCATTAAAGTCCAATCGATACATTAAACTTATCGGCTGAAAATCGTGGAAAACGCACCAGAAACGCTTCAATTTTGCAAAATTTTCTGGGGAGCGTACCCTTAGACCCCCCAAGCAGAATAGGCCCTTTGGCCCAATATTAAGGCTACTGGACGGACACTCACAGAATCCTAGCTAAAACCTTGATACACTGCATCCCAAGAATGAATTTTATTAAAAGGGGAAGGAATAAGTAAGATTGTTTTTTCCCTAGACATCACAAAAATGCAACGCAACCCCATCAGTTGGGCAATAGCCGCTCATAAATGTGTCTGATAATTGGTTATGTTTCCCACTGAGTATATTTTTGACAGTAAAGCAAAACGACTGTGTGAAAATAAAAAAAAAGTTTGTTTGAAGCCCGTTCCAGGTAATCAGATTGTGGCGAGTGAAGATTAAGACTGCGACAGTAGAATATTCACACGATGGTTCTTTCGTTTTGAAACATTCCTTGCACGGTTCAATTCGAAGTGGTGAACTCACGTCTCTCGTAAAGTGACAAAACTTTTTTCTGTAACTGACTTTTCTACACCTCACCAAAAAGGCTCTCAGGCGTTGGGAAGCCGAGGGTAATGTGACAAGAAAACTTCCCAAACTCTGCAGATTTCGTGGCGTCTTGTAAAATTTAAACAGTTTTTTATCTGTTTGGTTGTTTCAAGTCGGGTGTCTGGAAAACCCGAATAGCGAATAACGAATAGTCCCGAATAGCGAATAGCGAACAGTACGAATAGTGCGAATAGTCTCGAATAGTCTCGAATAGTGGCGAATAGTGGCGAATAGTGGCAAATAGTGGCAAATAGGGTACCCAGTATCTCGCAGTCAACCTCGCAACAACGTGGGATGGGATTTTCCCGCTAAAAAGCCCAAACGCTTATCAGGACAAAAGGTGTTTCTAAACGTAATTTCTTCTGATTTAACCGCTGCAAAAACGTAAATACGTCTTCATTAGGTTATCCTTGTGCTTTCTGTTTTCTTAATGTCGGCGATGGACAGCCCTAGCCCGAGTCCGGAAAGGACAAGGTAATAAATTCACTGAAATTCTGTTGCTTATTTGGATAATTAATTAACGCAGGATATTAGATCTACAGCGGTGACTCAGTTGACGACTATTCGTCACTATTCGCCACTTCTCGCGACTGTTCGCCACTATTCGCACTATTTGCACTATTCGAGACTATTCGCTATTCGTTATTGGCTATTGGCTATTCGGGTTTTCCAGACACCCTTTCCAGTCTCAAGTTAGATAACGCTGTTTACTTCCAATGATGTCTTCTTGGGTTTTGATATTGATTTTATGTAATTTGGACTGGTTTTGTGCAATATCAAAACCTAAAAAAGCTACAATCATTGCTGGCAACAGAATACGACCATGCTATTACGTGGCGATGTTATGGCGGAGCTTCTCTCATTGCTTAGAAACTTTGGTAACCCATCGAGCTAAAATATTTTGGTTGTCACGTGATTGTCCGTCCGTACATCCGTATGCCCCCCCCCCCCCCCCCCCATCATGTAAATCAATGTGAAATGTCACCCTGCAACAACCTACTAGTTCCCAAGGCTTTTCCATTAGAGATCAGGAGGGGCGGGTAAAGAGCATTACATCCGTTGATATTGGGTATCCATGTTATGTTCAATTGACACCTGTCAAAACAAGGTATCCGCCAACTAGTATCACTTGACCATATCTCAGGCTCATTTTTAGAGCTCATCGAGGTCACATGTTTTTATTTTTTAAGTTGACCAGTGCCCAGGTACAGGTTTTCGATTGGATCCAAGGCTCAAGCAAGGTTAACTTGTTGTAATCAGGCGCTCTGCTCTTGGGCTGGGCTACATCTATGTATTACTTAAATTGGATCTTGTTATAAAATGAGTCAGAAATATTATCATAATTTTTCCGACTCCAGAATCAAGTTACATCAATCTGCTGTTTATACAGACTGCATGATGTTTAGCTGTCTTGCTGAGAACAGTTCCCCGTAGTTCTAATAAACAAAGTCACTAATCAATTGTTAAAATCAAATCTTATAAAGTAGGCTTAATATCACATTTCCTAAGGTAAAACAAATTCTTAAAATGTCTTCTTTTTCGCTGTACATCACAACCAGACAAACTTGTTGGATTATTATTTAACCTTATCATAATTGTTAAGAGTCCACTGAGCGCTGCTAAATCCAGGGGCTTTTAATTCACAAAAAAAGTCTTGTATTGCCACACTTGCGCACAAACCTACTAAATCAAAACCAAGATTGGAAATCTGGTGTCCCTGTGTTAATTTCTCTTACACATAAAAGTAACTCAAACGTTGATCATTCATGCAATTCTTACAATTACAAAATACCATGCAGATAACTGAGGCAGTACAACTTGTATTTATTTCCATTCTTATTTTTTCATTGACCTTTCAGCTACAACATTTTATGAGTTTCTGAACAAAGAATCTTCAGTATATTATTGGTCATGTAAAAGTATGATTTGCAACTGTCTGGATTAGGAAAGACCTTGTACAAATTGTTTTTCTGATTATAAATCACTTCTGCAACATCAGTCTGCCTGTCAAAATAAAAGTACAATCATTTAACGTCATCTTGATAGTGAAAAACCGCATTCAAATCTAATTTCAACACACAGTTACACTAATATATACAACTGCAAAACTAGTTTCGTTTATGACCTCTTAATTTAGTCCCCATAACAGATTTAAACCCAAGGTGACCTCATGTAACCATGCATGAAATATAAACCTTGATACCACAAGTTAAACTATAAATAATTTTCATTTTTTATTTCAGTCTACGTATTTATTTATTTACTGGTTTATTTCTATCTATTGTTATTGTTTCTATCTGGTTATATTATTGTCAGTTGTTATTATTTGGTATCAAGCTATATTTTTCGTGCATAGTTACAGGAAGTCATCCCAAATTCAAATCTTTACTGGTAAACAACTGAAGAGGTCACAGACAAAACAAATCTTGAAGTTGCATATACTATGTGACTATGTATCAAAGGAAAATTCGAACAAAGCTTTTCCCAAATCAAGATGATGTTCAACAATCATACTTTCTTGCTTTTACAAGTAGAACTTTGCGTAGGAGGCTATTGTGCATGATTTATATGCTCCCACAAGAATGCAATGCTTCATTTAAGTGAGTGGCAAAAGCGTCCATAGAGGGGCAAAGCCATATTTTTCTATGTTTTCTTCCTTAATGACTCGAGCAGGGCTTGATTTATGATTGCTGTACTTCTCACCACTGGTTTGATTGATAAGAGACTGGAACTGTGAGGAGAAAACCAGTGGTTGATCACTTGGCGATCTCAGTCACATTTGTCCAACTGTATAAATGCCACATACTCAACAACAATTTTTTGAATAAAAAGTACTTGTTCCTTCAATCACTGATCTCCATTGCTTTCAATTTCTAACAGTTTGGAAGTGATTGCATTTACTGCATTTAGTGTTGGTGAGCAAGTCAATAAAGGCTTGATCATCTTCTAAGGATTGCCTTAGACCGGGATCCAGTGGAATAGAACCTACAAAGAAGGAAAAAATTATTCTTTCAAGAGCTGAAAGCAAGATATAGCTAGAAGACTCTCCTCTGTGAAAACTGACTGATTTCAATGTCAAATTGAACACATCACATCAGTGGGAATTTTCTGCAATTTGCAAAGGCCCCTTAAGGCCTAGACCAGATCACAAACAATTTGTTCTGCTCTTTGATAAGCTTGACACAACAAAGAATTTGATTGACATTCCTTAAGCTTCCAGCAAAGGAGACCGTTGCATTTCCAAAAATAGACTTCACTGCTTGATACTAAATTTAAATATAGACAAGTGCAGGCAAAAAATGGTGAAAAGACCATTTGCCATGAAACATGATCTAGATTGCCTCTCATCCCTCTATCGCTTTCCTGTGTAGTCACCTATGATAGTAAGTATTTTTACCCAAAAATGAAACATCGCAGCTCTTTGCCAAGGCTTCACCTCCTCCTCTTGAAACACATTTGTGCATTCCTAGAAGAAAGAAAGTGGAATATTATTTCACACTGAAGATAAAGGTACCCTATAACAGTCAAAAATACAACAAGTCATACATGTAGTGTATTAAATAGTCTTTTTAATATCATATAAAAAAGAAATAGCATCCCCCACACATGCATTTTCCATGGACTTGTCAGGCAGTGGTTCCTCCCAGATACCATAGGTGTGCAGTGAAAGGTCTTAAAACCCTGACCGTATTTAAAGATGAAGCAAAATATACTGTCTGTCTGATACCCTGTTTAAGGCCCGAACCAAGAAAAAAATATCCAATTCAAGGAAAAAACAAAAACTATGAATGGCCTGAACGGGTCAGCTGTATTTCACTTCTGTGACACTGGAAGTTGAAAAGCATCAAGTATAGAACTTATTTTCTGTTTAGCCAGACATTTACACACTCCAGTGTTAGCGCACACAATTTAGGTAGGTACCCTGTCTAAAGATCACACTGTTAACACAATTAATGTCACCAGGGGCAAAAATGATACCCTATTTAAGGATTGGTGGGAGGCGCAGTGGCCTCATGGTTAGTGCGCTTGTCTCCGGATCAAGCGGTCTGGGTTCGAGCCCTGGCTGGGGACATTGTGTTGTGATCTTGGGCAAGACACTTTACTCTCACAGTGCCTCTCTCCACCCAGGTGTATAAATGGGTACCGGCCAACTTAATGCTGGGGGTAACCCTGTGACGGACTAGCATCCCATCCAGGGGGGAGTAGAAATACTCCTAGTCGCTTCATGCTACAGAAACCGGGATAAGCTCCGGCCTGATGGGCCACTTGGCTCGCATGCAGACTTTACCTACCTTATTTAAGGATTGAGAACCTCAAAAACTATACCCTATCCCATGACACAAACCTATATAGCCCATACATGGGAGTACCCCCCCCCCCCCCTTGGGTGTTTCCTCCAAGGAGCATCTGTATAGGAAGCTAACACTTACTGGTACAATACAATGAGGACAGACAAATCCACTCATGTTCTCCACCACTCTGGGATTAGGATTTTAGTTTTCTTGCAGAATGTTAGTTCTCTTCTGACGTTAGACACTGCCACACCCTGAGAAACAACAGAAATGTTATTCAAAAATCCATCAAACTGCCAAGTATTACATACTAGTTCATTCTGGTAAATTTCTTGCAAATCCTTTATTAAGCAATTGAAGATAGAGAATTATTCCATGCCCAGGAACAACTGGTGATATTTTTCTTTGAGAACAAAGGGACAAAAATGAGGGTTAAAATTTCAAAACAGGAGACCAATTTTGCCAATCAAATGGTACTAAACTAATCTTAGGTTTTGGCCAAACAATGCTTAGAGCTGATTCCATCTGAAACGATTGACTATTAAAAGGCTGGTAAATGCCTATGTGAAAGGCTGGCCTTTCTTCAATCCTTTTAGGGCTAAATCAACCATATATTGGTCAGAATACACAAATTTTGGCAAACACAAACTTTCCAGAATGCCAAAAATGGCTTACTACTAATTGAAATCATTTATAGAAAGTTTATTATAAAATAAAATACTTTAATATGCATACCTGAGGGGTAATGACAAAAATTGCTCCATCTGGATTGTAATGTCGCAGATTTTCAACCAACTGTAATCAATCATGGGCTCATCAGATGTTCCTAGATTGAACAAAACCAATCTTAGAACACAGCAATAATGATATGATTACACTGCATACTGCAAAATGAAAGCACACTATTGTACTATCAGCAAAGTTAACAATAAAGAGTATATCCACTCCGATCAAAAGAGGTCAACTCCAGTCTCCACTAGTATAGAGTATTATTACCTCTCCCTTAAATGTTCTTAATGGCGAGCTAGCCTACTGCTGGATACCCCCTAGTATCTCTGTGTTTTTGCAGTTCAGGTTGGCCAGCAACTTGTTAGTACTCATTTCTCCTCTATGTGATGAGAGGCATTGCAAGTTAAGTCTCTTACCTAAGAACACAGTACATTGCTCTACAGTGTATGATTTTAACCACTGGGCCACTATACCTCACACATCAGTACATCACATTTGTGTAGTCCTCATACCTGGAGGTGTATAAATAAGCAGGAAATCCAGGTCACCCCAACACACATCCGTTAGAAACTGCTTGATCATTGCTAAAAAAAAAAAACATACTGGTAATTGTCACATGAGAACTCAAGGAAGTCTATAAGAACATCAAAATGTTTGTACCACTCTACAGAATTTGCTCCATTTTAAAAATCTTTAATAAAAGCACATTGCAAACAGTATGGTACACTGGCCCAGAACAAAGTTGTTTTAAAATAATAGTAAAACATTTTGCTGATTTCAAAAATCTTCCTTTCATTCAAAAGCTCAGAAAAGCCACAGAAGTATTTTTTTTGGTAATTTATATATCAACTAGACATAATACTGCCCCTGAAAAAGAAAATTAAGTCTTGTTTGCTCACTATCAATAAAGCCTAATAATTATTATAGCTACCTTAAGTTAGAAAACATGTTTTGAGGTTTCCTACATTTTAAACTAAGGTAATTTTGTGTATTACAAAAAATGACTCAACATGTGTTGGCATAGCTCCTCGAAGTGATTTCAGTACACTTTCACTTACTAGTGGTGAGACACTCAGATCTAGTTTTCATTGAAAAAGTTTGAACAGGTCAAGGTAAGTCAAAAAATATATGTTAAATAAAGAGCATAAAGGAATAAATACCATTTTTCATACGTCCTCTCCACAAGACAGCATTATCTCTGTTATTTAACAAGAAACCAATTGACATAACAGCAAGTCGTTGGTCCTTGTCTGTGTAAACTGGAACCCAACTTAAAAGAAAGGTTTACTGTGATCTTTAGAAAATACTTGTTAACACCTTCAGCCAAGAACATTGGCAAGCTTTGATGTGAATAACATAACAGCTGTCTTAAAAAAAATTTTGAAAGTGAAGTATGTATATGGAGAGTTTAATAATTAAAACACAGGTCTGGAGCATTGACACTGCAAATAATCTAAATTTTGTGAATTAAAAAACTTCCCAGGATCAAGCAAGTTCACCCACAAAAGTTACAAGGACGTGATCATGAGGTAGTGGCCCCTGACAGACCAGCATTCCATGTAGGAGAAGCTGTAATACTTCAAGTCAGTTTCTTACTATCACACTGGAGATAAGGAATTCTCCTGTAATGAGCCACTAAAGTTCATAGACATTCTTTTACTGTTACACATTAAACACAAGTGTGAGTGTTGT
Organism: Orbicella faveolata; assembly: GCF_042242905.1. Taxonomy (NCBI): domain Eukaryota; kingdom Metazoa; phylum Cnidaria; class Anthozoa; order Scleractinia; family Merulinidae; genus Orbicella; species Orbicella faveolata. The sequence continues at coordinate 13,513,892 of NW_028301558.1, read as the reverse complement.
TACACAATGTAGATTAAAGTACATGCATAATGCAGTGAATGGCTCTCACGGATATTATGGCTTCAGAAGACAATCCTTTATGTTATGACTTACCCAGCAGAGCACTGGTGTATAATCTTTTCCCTCTACATTCATCATCCTTGGAATACGTGGTCTACATAAGTCAATATCCAGTATGCCAACCTGGAAGATAAAGAGATAACACAAGGATTATTCATTTATTGTAATCACGGCAGTACTGCTGTAACAATACATTCTTGAAGACACTTCTCTGTTACCAGAGGCAGATCCACAGATTTTCACTGGGGTGACTCTTGGGTAGGGTGGGGAAAGACAGAAGGTGCTGGGGGGAAGGCAAAGTGAACATTTTTAATCCAAGACAGGATTTTTCCACCAGTTCACATATCATGTGGCCAATACTGTAAATATTTTGATGACAAATCTCTCTCCCAAATATAAAACACAAAAAACAAGACCAATCCAAAACATAGAAAATCGTTCGATAAAGCTCGGGGATTTAAGCTGAGGGTGGGAGATGACTCGCATTTCAGGCTACTGAAAGATATGTATAAAACCACAAATGAAGCCAGGGACCGCGGAGGGGGAGGGCAGGCTTGAGCCCTACCACTTACTTGCTTGGGACTTGAGTGGTTTAGGGTTCCAGTCCAGATAACATGAATAATGTACGAATTTTACTGTTGGAATGTAACAAAACGGCGGAATTAACAGTGATCCATTATGTAATAATTATATCCCACGAGTCATATGAATTTTTCGGTATAAACACAAGCCTTTAGGCGAGTGTGTATACTAAGAAAATACAAGTGTCTTGTCGGATATTCCGCGGTATACCACTCGAAAGCGATCGCGACAGACAGTGCTCGACTTTCTGAAACAGTCGGATTACCGAAGGTGTTCGAAAAAGTACGATTTTCCTAGAGGTTACCAATGGTTACCGAAGATGTTCTATTCGCTGAATTAGTCGGATTTAATTCTGAAGATGGTCTTCTTTGGCAGTAAATCGATTTTCCGAACTAGTCAGATTTCCCAAGATATTCTGCACATGCTTCGACACAGCTCATCTTGCCAAAATAGTGGATTTCCGAAGATGTTCGACACTCTTCGATTCCCCCAGAGGTTACCAAAGATGTTTCATTTGCCGAATTAGCCGAATTTCCGAAGATCATCTTCTTTGGGAGTATACTCGATTTTTCCGAATCACTCGGAGGTTACCGAAAGTTACCGAAGATGTTTTCTTTGTCGAATTAGTCGGATTTCCAAATATTGACTTCTTCGACAATGTTCGATTTCCCATATAAGTAGTATTTCCGAAGCTGTTCTGCGCATAATTTGACAGTGCTCGATTTGCCAAATTAGTCGGATTTCCGAAGATGTTCAACAAGGATTACCGAAGATGCTCTTTTCGCCGAACTAGGCGGACTTCTTCGACAGTGCTCGATTTGCCGATTAGTCGGATGACCGAAGATGTTCGACAACGTTCCATCTCTCTAGGAGGTCCGAAGTTTTCCGAAGGTCACAAAGATCGGAGGCCGGTAAATAATAAATGATACCGTGAGTGAGTTCCTGTCTTCATTTCCAGTTCTACAATGCGTTTAGGTACAGTTGGGCCGGAGGATTCAAACACCTATAACAAGGCTTCGATTGACTCCGGAATAAACGTGGTAGAAGCCCAATCAAAAGTTAGGAATAGTCCTAGAGAGCTATTTTTCACGCATTCCAAGACTCTACAGTCCTAAATTGCTTCACATAGCCACATACAGGCCTATATAGCTCTACACAACAATACACTTTCATACAATTGAGCTGATATAGCCGTGCCGGGAGCCCTACATCTTCCAGATAGTAACATAAAGTCTTTAGTAAACTCATATAACCATATATAACCAAACTTTAAGCTTGGTTGCATTCCAGAAAATAACTTTAAAGTACAATGTCATTCAAAACCTTACAAAGTCTTACAGAACCAAACATAATTACATATTCTCCATTGTTTTACATAGTCCAACATAGCATTACATATAGGTTATTGACTAAGCGTAAGGTCAAGAGGGCTGGATATTAGCCATGTTCTTTGTTCGTTGAGGCCAGGAAATCGCACATGCTTCGTCGTAGCTAGAGAACAGGGGCGGGGGAGAACACTCGGCGACGCCTGGCACTTTTTTTGTGTCTGGATCATCCAACAAAAAGTGACGTCACATCCGGTAAAAAAGCGGGCTGAGCGGCAAAATAAAATTTGACTGCGACATAATCGTTCTCCCTGTAAGTAAAACAGCAATATTTCGCAATCGGCGGGATATTTCTAACGTTTTATTTGGCCATGATAAACAAAATTTTGTCTTCTTCCTCGCCATATCGTTTGTTTGAGGAACAGAACAATTATTTATTCAAAAAGACGCTGTTTTGAAGGCGTGTGTTTTTACGAAATGTCGTCGTTTCTTCGTAGCTGTATTCCACAGGAGTCATTGTTTACGTGGAAATAATGAATTCTAGGTAAGTTGCACTCAATTCAAATATCCTATTCTCTTAAGTAGGCATTACACTGAGAGAAAAGCGCAATGTCAGTTTTCTATCCGTGGGAGAACCCATTTGACAGAAGCCCATTTTTTGAAATTTACCATTGACAAACACTTGAGAGTAATGGAGAGCTGTTAATCGTATCACACTGTAAAGACATAACGGGGCGGAGATTTCTTGCCAATCGATACTAACTCAAATTCTTGTTCTTGCTTGTGAGTCAAACTTACATTATAAATTCTGTTACGACTTGTTAAGAACCTTAAACGAGATATCTTAACTTTTCCCTCGGTAATCCCTCAATTATGGTAAACGCTTCCTTTCACAAGTACATACGCAGGCCGTGAACCCCTTAAATATAAACAAGAGGATATTTTTATGGGCGATGCAGTAATCGGGGCATGTCGTGGTTTGTTTGTTTGTTTGTTTGTTTTTTCCAGTTATAATGTAATTTATTTTTCTGTTTCAACAGTGTTAAATGTCAGTGACACTATAAAGTTTCAATACACCCCCCCCCCCCGATCCTATGAGGTCAAGCATGCACCTTTAATTGCTTCGACTCCTTTCAATTGCCTTGTTTACAGACCAAGTTCCCTATCTTTTAATCCCTAGCTATCATATGTATTTACAACTTATTTTGAAAGGTTACTTAAACATTTTGCCCTATTTTCAGTCTGCTTTCTCTATATAAGCTTACATCAAGACATTTCAGTTCCAGGGAATGAGAGAACCCTAGAAGTCTGACAATTCTCTCTCATAAAGTTCAATTATTTTAATTCATCACGCTTTCAATGTGCGATCTTAACAAACTGTTTGCAAACAGTAATGAAATATCATCCCCCAAACACCCAGCCATAAAAGGAAGTCTGGGAACAGGTAATGGCAACAATGACACTGCCAGGCTGGTGAATGTTACAAGCTATTATGAACTCATGTCTGACAATGATGAGTGACCATGGTGCGGTGAAACTGAACAACCAGACTGTGACTGACTTTGCTAGTGTTAGTGTTGTGAAAGTGATTGCTAGCTCATAGTGTCTGTGAACTTGGACCAGACCAGACCAGAAAAGGTTCCATACTAGAAGTTGACTGGGAGTAACAAGTTTGTACTCAAAAACTGAAGCTGCCTGATCAGACAGTCTTAAAGCCAGCTTCATCACAGCTTGTCAAGAGTTCCTGGATTGTGTATGTGGGAGGACTCCAGTGATGACATATCGGGAAGCTCTGCTCAAAAGTTTTCAGGCTTCAGATATAACTATTAAAGAGTAAGGGATTTCTGACAAGTTGAATTCAGGTGTATAATGAAAGGGTACGCAAACCTTTCTTTTAGGGATTTCCCTTCTTCTAGCTCTAAAATGTTGTTGATAATCTCTCATTTACTCTCATGAGCCAGAATGAGGGGATTCTGATATATTGTTCAAAAAGATCTTTTAAAACTACTTTCTAAGGGTTTAGAAAAGGGGTACAGTATTAAGGGGTTGGACCTTGAGATGGAGCTTCCCCATTTAAAACTAAGTAGAATACCTCTCTCCCCCCCCCCCCCCCCCCCCTCCCCTTGTGTAACAAGGATGTTCAAATTGTTTTCTGGAAAGAAGCAAAAACCAAAACAGCACCAATTTAAGGGATTGTGTGATTATCAATGTAAGTTCCCATTTGTATTTTGAATTAAAATGGGTCTAACGTTATCCACAATAGTATAAAATAACCATACTTTGCAGCTTCATAGAGAGACTCAAACTGATAATGAAAACATAACTTTTATTTTGGCCCCTTCCTTTGTACCTTGTGATATTTTTAGGGAAATTCTCAAAATGTCCCTGCCCAAAGAAAATAAAAAATATAAATGAAAATCACTTTCTTTATCTTGGAAATGATCTCTGAGACAAAAACGTCCTTTTTATGGCTAGTTATTATCTTACAATGTGTTGTGAAGAAACTGCTTACAGGGAAATATAAATGTTCAACAAAAAAAATTAACAGAAAAAAAGCAACAAACTTTTTCAGAGGAGCTCCTGCAGTATATTCTTCAACTTACATGTAGGGTAATAGAATCTGTTTTTACACTTTCACACCAAAGAAAACACCACAGAAATGAGAATTATTGTTATTGTGTCTGAGCTGCATATTTTTTAAATGGAAACATTTCCCATAAAATTTTTACATTATATTCTTGCCAGTACGACAACATACCAAATATATTTTGGAGAGAGGAGTACTTATAAAATTAATTCAAACTGGTGTAATTTAACTTTTCATTTAATTTTTGTACACCTCTTACAGAATGCAACTTTTGGTTAGGTTGCACTTCACTATCAAGGAAGAAATCACACCAAGGTGGCTTTGTATCTTTATTATGATTTCCATTATCAGTAAACAGATCACACTTGCAGGTCTCTCGAGGGTATTTGCTCATTTACCACCTATAAAAAACAAGATATAATGTATCATTTTTACCTGTACTGTAAATTTTTCAATTGAAATCAGTTTGTTTTCACTTTTAGAGTGGTTTTTAAAAAGGATCACAAGCACACCACCCACCCCTCAGTCCCTACTCCTACCCTACAACAGTACAGCCATGATCCCATATCAGCCCCCAACATGAGTGATAACTTACCACAATACTCCTATACTACAATACAATCTTTGTACAGACAGACCTAGATTCAAACATCAGATCTCTGACTTTTTGGTCCACTTCATCTCCACTAGGCCATGAAAGCAATCATTGCAAATTTCCTTACATTTGTTGGTCTAATTTATTGTTGCTCTCAGATTCCCCCTTCCCCTTTGATGACATTAAATTGGTTTAAAAAAATAAACTGGTTTACACAAATTAAAGCATAGGTAGAAGTTGAGCCATAAAATTACTATAATTTTAGTATGAGAATATTGAAATATAACTATACTATTAATATCCATATGTTCTATTGTAAAGACAGTGTAATTACTCAAATTGACCTTCATTGTCAGAGACAAAAACCTAAAAACATCTAAACACAGGTCAGTGAGGATATTGCCAGTTTTGCTTTTGCCAACAACCATTCTGCCTCAAAAATACAGAAGATAATGACAATAATAACAGAGCCAATGTCTGTCAATTCAATAAACACACCAAATTCCCCTCCAAATTCCTTTCGACGCCTTACAGTAAAATTTTACCAACAGCATAAATTCAACTCAATGCTTTAAAGTGCTTCTATCCTTAAATTTTTACCCCTTGAGTCAGAATTTTCAGGTGTATCACATAGAACTCCACAAAAGATTAAAAATGCTGTTTACCTTTTGCATATATCTGCATCAGTTCCAACGATATGTAGGTTTGAAAAATAGAAATATGCAAATAACGTGACTGATGTTGTCATACAGTCAACCCAATTTTACATCAGGTTGGTAGACTTGGTAGACTCTAGACTTAGAACTACAGAAAACACACCTATGGCTATAAAAATTATTTACAGCCTGTATTTTTCCATGGCAATTTGCTCTTTTCCAGTCTCCTCTAACCTGATTTCACTAATTCAGTGATTTTCAGCTTGAAAAAAGTTAAATGAGGATACGACTTTGACCTTGCATATAAATATGCTTCCTAGATCATGCTGATGAGGCACCATTGGCAAACATCAAAATGGAAAGCAAAAGGTGGCCAGAAAAGCCTATAATCATCAGGGAAGGTTGAAACCCAGTATGTTGCCATGGTAACAAAACTGTTATGCTCATATTATGGAGGACATCCGCAAATTTCATCATAATAGCACTTTAAAGCACTGTCCCTAGGAGCCCATGGTCCCTTGTATCTGGACAATAGTTCAAAACTTGCCTGGGATGGATGATCTAAACAGTAGGTGGGAGACTCCCAGAATATTGAGGAGAGTTGCTAGAATGACTGTACAATTATCTCTTCGCAGGAACTCATTAGACATTAACACTACTAACATGACTGAGTTTGGATAATATATATTTTGTTTTTTGGATACATGTATACTGTTACTGGTCATACAAGAGGTACCTTGCTACTGAGTTAAGTCTTAATGTGTGTATTTTAAAGGAGAAGGTCACTCCAAAAAACATAAATTTTATGTCAACGCTAATGAAAACCTTGCACTACGGTTAGCCACTCACAGAAGTTTCAGCCTCTAAAGTGCAGGTTTTCCTTATGAAGTTCGCCTCCAAAGAAGCACCCAGGCCAAGTTTTCATGACATCACTCTGTCCGACAGATTTTGACTACCACTCTGGGTTATGGCTGCTCTTGAGACATATTATTTTGAGCTAAACATGCTCTAAACTCCGAAATAATAGCATTGAAGATAGTGAAGAGGATAATCGCTTGGAAAAAAATAGATTTTGCTGACCTTGTGACGATGCCAAGTCAGTTGCAGGTTCTTCTTCCCACCAATTTCAAGTTGGACGGAATGAAGGCACATACTGGTAAACACAGCCTCAGGCTGCCAAGACAGTTGCAAAATGGTGGCCTCTGAAGTCGCTTCTTAATTTCGAGATGAATTTCTTAAGGATAGCAGGCACTTCAGAGGCTGAACCTTTGGTGAGTGGAAATGCTGAATATACACTTGCTATAAGTGAAGACAGAAAAAGTAAGCTTTTTGGAGTGACCTTCTCCTTTTAACTGAAAACATGTGAGCTAAATGCAACAAAATGTATATTGAACCTGGGCCAGTTCAGTATGATTTATTACAAAGTTTTAATCAGCCACAAAAAAATTGTTAGCAACTGATATTACTTTGTGAAGGCTTATGGAAGGGTTATACTTTTATAAAGCAAGTACTATTTTGGTTTACTAAAGAAAGACTCTTGTTACTGCTTAAGTAAAGTGTGTTTGGTACAGTAGGTGTCAAAATATTATGGCTTTGATGACATGATAATAGAGATATCAGCCTTGGTAATTTCAGGGATAGTGGATAACCAATCTCCAAATAATAGAGTTATGGGACTTCAATATCAAAGTGATGCCTGATGCTTATTATAAATTGTGTATATCACTCCTAAAATGTACGATCCAGAATTTTGTTTTGTGGGTAATAGCTCAAATTCATTTTCACCTCTGTGTGGTTACAGGGGTTCTTTAAATAAGAAAATGACTGACTGAATGAGCCTTTGTTCAAGCCAGAATCAAGTGGCTGTAATAACAAGGTGGCTATGGGAATGGGGTGGCCATAAGGCAGGGTTCCACTGTAGCGATGAACATATAAGATGATCCTCTCAAACACCTACCCATAAAGATTTTGAAAAGTATAGAATGTATAATCAGTTAGACAACACACAACTTGGGTCCAGAGCTGACTAGAAATATTCTATTTTATATCCACACCCCCTTCCCCCAGCCACACTCACTAAATAAGTCAATATTTACTACCTAACAGAGAAGATAAAAGTGCAGAAATAACTCTTTCATAGCCCAGTCTAAAGCTCATGTCAACAGAGGAAGAGGGAGTGTGGAAATAAAATAGAATGGCCCTACTAGGGACCTTTTATATGGTCTTGGGTACCCAAGACAACCCTTCTCCTGAGTTACCCTAGCCAAGCTAACTTTTCATTTATTTCTTTGAAAACTCAACCAACCGTTTACATTTAGGATCATGAACCTGTCTTGCCTGCGAGACAACAGGGGTGGGTGAGTTGTCTAGCCTTGGCTCATGTCATGCCTTGGCACCCTGACAGGCAGGACAACTTTTCTTTATATAAACACTTTGGCTTGGCTAACCGGGACAACTCTTGGTATGGCAAGCGTCACATGATGCCTAGATTTAGAATTTAAAGTAGAAATATCAATTTACAAAGAAGAGAAAATTAACTCAGCAAAACCCATTGTGATTGAATGACTGAGGGAAACTCAAACAAAGAGGGATATTGCACATTTGATTATTCAATAAGGGTTTTGAATAGTCATGCAGGGTCAAATTCAGTCAAACGCATGGGGAAATAAATGGCACACAATGACTTTAAGATCAAACCAAGCTAGAATTCTCAGCCCACCCACAATGGAGCAATCACAACTGACCTTTGTGAATTATTTGATGCATGCGTATGAGATAGCCATTTTTCATTCTTTCTTAACAAGATGGAAGGTAGATGCCATTTAAACATTGATCAAATAATAAACAAAGGTCCCATTGCTACAGAGCTACATTGTATCCCCACCAGATTAACAGAAGATGAAGTGTTGTAAACAGATCTTTGGAAGAACTAAAAAAGCTGTGAAAACAATCACCAGCGGCCTTTGGTCCCACAGCATGTCTTGTTGAGTCAATTTCATTTGATATATAGAACATATCTTTAAAATCTCAAAATAGTCAAATTAACTAATTATGACTACCAAAATCTGCGATTCTCCCTACCCTATTTATTACCAGAATAAAAATTCAATAACCTATTTACCACCATGGTAGCTGACACAGTTGCCCTAAACATAATTTTTGAAGGCCTTTTGTTTATGGTCTTATCAATAATGATGAAAAAGTAGCTTCTTCTAAACAACATTGCCCAATTCAAGACTAGAGTACAAAACCCATATCCTAGTTAAGGCCAAAATGGCCAAAACTGATACCCTATTTATGACCAAAACGACTGAAAAACCATACCTTTTGGGGCAACACATACCCCTATAGTGCACATAAGGGAGTACCCCCCCCCGCCCCAGGTCACAGTAGAAGTGGGTACCTGTCAAAAGCGGAGGTAAAGTTAAGGGCTAAGGATATACCATACCGTCGAGAGCTAACCCTAAACAGGCCAACCCCCCTCTTTTGGAACTGCCTAAAGAAGTTGATCCCCAGGCCAGCATTGCAGTTCAGATAATACAGAGGACTGGATAAAATTTGAATTTTGTCCAGCATATATTTATGAACAACTTCACAGTACCCGGCGTGATACTCCCAGAAAAATTTGGTGGGGGAGTGCTTCACCCCTTTGTTGATCTCTTCGGGGAAATCTGATATCCCCAAAGCTCGCCTCTAACTCTCAACACTGCTTATTTCTTACAGAGAAAAACCGTATTCAACAAGAGATACGGAAATAGGATACTAACCTTGAGTATACGCTTCAGCATGTCTTTTCCACCACACGCACGTGTATACAGAGCTTCAACTGAGTTCACTTTCAGAAAAAAACGGCTTCTGTTAAATATGTTCCCGTTGTACACAGTGCAAACTATGGCCAGCAATACTTCATCCAGGTTGTTGTTAACATTATAGGCTATTGCACTTAGTGTTATCACCGAATCATGAACAATAAGAACCAAAAGTCGCAACAACACCAGTTTTGCAAATGTGTAAAATCCGCCATTCGATGACAGAAGGCTCTCCGTTATTTTCCTTCAAAACAATACTAAACCGTTCTCTTTTGCCAACAGTTTTACTTCAAAAGTCGAAGAAATGTGCCTGCACCATATTTCTATCCTCAGTATGGAAGGACACGGACCTGATGGTTTGCAAATAGAAGAAAATCTTCCCCAATCGAAACGCCATTTTTTCGCTTTGTAAAACGAGTTGCGCGGCACCGTTTAAACCGGATGTGACGTCACTTTTTGTTGGATGATCCAGTACAAAAATTTCAGGAGTCTTCTGCCCCGCCCCTGCTAGAGAACATCATACGGACGCAGCAAGCAACTTTTTTCTGTCTTATGTAATTTATGAACAAGTCAATAAACTGTTTAGAAACAACAAAAGAAAATAATTAGTAACTTAACCACAATCCCACAAATTTTAGCGCAACTTCAGCACTATCCATAAATTTTCTTTCCATGAAGAAATTCTTCCTCTCTCGATTAACCCAAAAACTAAATATTTCTTCGTCATGCAGAAAGTAGAAAGACAACAAGCAAACGCTGCTTAAGCATACTTGTCCACTTTGATGTAAGAAAGACTCCAAACCAGTCTTGTCCACGGCATGCATTAGGTGAAGCGTTAATTCGACATACAAACTACCCCTGACCTTGTCAGTGCCTCTTGAGGCAAAAAATATAATATCAATTTAATAGCCAATGGCATTATTGCTGTACAGGAGCATGAATTCCTTAAAGCTAGAAAAGCTAAACAGGAATTACAGGTTCATCTGCTCCAATTCGTGGTTGATGATACAATCGGATATTGTGTCCACATTTCTTCCTTCTTCCAAGATATTGAAAAGAACAACTAGCTCTTGAAAAGCCCAGATCAAGTGTTTATTCATTCTTTTAGAATTTTGACTGCAGAAAAAAAAACCAGAAATGACAGTCTGCAAACCCAGCTTGAAATACAGACACAGCCCTCGGAGGGTCCATATGAGGACATATGAAGTCAGAAGCGCTGAGGTGAGTACAGGAACGGTCAGAAATCAACCACCCTATTCCGACACTCCATCCAGACTCATGCTTCCGGCGGATTGTCGCATGGTACTCATGATACCTGCGTGCTGTGTCCAACAGGATAGGTTTCCAACTTGCGAGCAGGGAATACCTAGTCGACTTCCCGACTGCTACCACCCCTCTGGACGTGAAAGTAAAACAAGCACTAAGAGGAGCGCACGAAACTCTCCACCCAGCTTAGGAATGCGTGATTGCCTTCTGCGATCATTCAGATTTCAAAATGGACGTTTTATTGGCTCGTTTTAGCACTGATCTCGGATTTTTCTACGAAACAAGTCGATACCTGTGTCCTTATTTACTTATCCTTTCGTTACCAGAATTTTCCACAGCCGGATTGTTCTCAGGAAAGACTTTTCCGCTTTCCATCCCACTGGAAGGTTTTCTCAAATTTCATGTTTCCTTGAATTCATCTGTCTGAGACATTTCTCCGGACCAGGAATCACTCCAGTTTTCCCACAGAATGGATCCTTATAAGCCACGACTGAACCAGGCTGATGATCAGTAGACTGCCGAGGTTGCGACACCGACATGCATGTGATGTACGTACTGCACAGTAATCAGCACTTAAAGGACTAATCTAGAGAAAAACAGGTGTTTAGATTAACAATTCACAAGGAAAACTAAGTTTAAGCGTTTCATAATTACATTTTGTCTTCGGTCTCTTCGTGTCTTATCACAAAGAGATTTTATGAAAAATGAAACTTACTTATGAAGAGTGTAAGGGCAAATGTGCGAGAGTCATCTCCGCGGATAAAGTAACTGCTTTCCATACACTCGATTTCTAACTCAAGCATTTTAATAAAATTCTCAGATCATTGTTCCACGGTACTGGTGTTGAAGCTTTTCTAGGAAAATTAAACATCGAGTTTTTGCCGACACTGTAAATTGTTGTTGAGCCCGAAAGTCACTGAGAGTGACTTTCTTAAGAGATTGTTTCTTTTAAAATATCATATGACCAGTAAAATGTCCAGAAATGGTTCTAGAATAAAGTTCAATCTCTTTGCTTATTATATAAAATGACAAACTCGTACTTACCTCTAAGAAGGCTTTCTCCATTGCCCTGCCTCTCTTATCTGTCTCCGCATACTTCAACATGGTGACTGTATCTAATTGTTTCGCCGGTGAAGAAGAAAATTAAGGCGGATTGCATCGCTCAGCATCGTTTGTCCTGCAGTGTTTGTCGGTTGCCCGTAAAGATTAGTACAGTGCAGTTCTGAAATGTCCTAACTGGTGAGAACCACCGAACCCAGCAATGCTTGAATCAAACCGTTTGAAGGATCGTTGCCATCTTGTCAAGCGAGCTTTCAGTCTCATGGCTTCAAGAAACTTGCATGTTCACGTGAAATGAAATGCTCAATGTTAAACAAAACTCGCTCTGTCCTTTTAAAGCTTCCCGCGCATTGCCAAAAGTCAGCAAACCTGCCGCGAAGTGGATACAGCTCGAACTGAACTAAAGGTCGTTTGAGAAATTTGAAAATAAAATTTGGCTAAGGTGCGCATGGACAAAGGAACCTGCGTCGTAAGTTTGAATTTGGCTATCTTTAAAACGGGGAACGGGGAATCGGGGAATCGGGGAATCGGGGAATGGGAATGGGGAATGGGGAATGGGGAACGGGGAATCTTTAAAATGGGGAATCTTTAAAAGCGGGAATCTTTAAAACGGGGAATCTTTAAAAGCGGGAATCTTTAAAACGGGGAATCTTTAAAGCGGGAATCTTTAAAATGGGGAATCTTTAAAAGCGGGAATCTTTAAAATGGGGAATCTTTAAAAGCGGGAATCTTTAAAATGGGGAATCTTTAAAAGCGGGAATCTTTAAAATGGGGAATCTTTAAAAGCGGGAATCTTTAAAACGGGGAATCTTTAAAAGCGGGAATCTTTAAAATGGGGAATCTTTAAAAGCGGGAATCTTTAAAATGGGGAATCTTTAAAAGCGGGAATCTTTAAAATGAGGAATCTTTAAAAGCGGGAATCTTTAAAATGGGGAATCTTTAAAAGCGGGAATCTTTAAAAGCGGGAATCTTTAAAGTGGGGAACCTTTAAAGTGGGGAATCTTTAAAGTGGGGAATATTTAATAGCGTTAATCTTTACTGAAAAGTGAACAAGAATCTCTCAGTTTCCCACCGGAAGCTATTTATTCTCTCACATGTATCAACTCAACAGGTACAGAGACAGTTGTGGAATTTATTCATTGTAATTTTATTGCACGCTATTAAAGCACATCGATTTCGCGTGATAGTGAGGCGGTTCAAATCTCGATTCTCACTCTGAGATCCGCTAGACCGACCAAAGAATCTAACCGCCTGGATTTATCTTAACTCCGGTCTGTGACATTTAGTTTCGCAGCGATGGATATTTGTCGTAGCCTTATCATGTGCTAATGGAAGGACTTCCGACTTAACGACAAATATATGGCAGGGAAAACACGTTTTTGATTGTCTAATCGATAAATCAACAGTCCCCTCAGATGACGTCGCTGAAATTCAAACTACAAACTATTAATCATCCTGAAATTTTACTTTCATGATGTGTAAGAGCAGCTGAAAACTAATAGTCATACAAATTTTTGCTCCAAGTGGGTTCCTGGTTTTGTAATAGACTGCGCTTGAATTTCTAATCTTTTGCGTGACGCGGCATTTACATGACGGGCAAGAAAGCTGTCACGTTGGTTAAAAGAGTGACTTATTTCGGGGAATTTGGCTATCTGAACAGTTCATGTATTAGAAAAAGTATTATTTTTAAAATGTTTTTGAGTTCTTGAAGAGATAAATTCCCGCTTTTGTAGCAAAACTCAGTGACAGATGTTTCTGTTGGTTTCCGGCCGCCATCCGGATGGGCGCCAGCATGGCGTCTCCATCAAAATCTCTATAAATTTGGGTAAAAAAATTCTCCGCATGTCTTGCGTAGGAAACATTGCTGTGACCTGAATCTTAGCGAAAATCATTGCATATTTACCTTCTTTCTCTTCAAGATTCTGGACTTTATCGTTTGAACTGTTTTGATTTTTATTTTGTTTATTTTGAATTGCATGACACTGAAAACCGGCAATAAAGCAATTCGATGCTCGATGCCCGAACGATGTGACGGCGAATTTCGCGTATAATCCGTCATTGCGTGCTTAATGATACCTCTTTCTACGCCATGCAGTCATGCGAAGACAATTTCAAAGTGCCCATTGCATTCACTTTAAAGAAGAAAGAATCGGTCGCTTTGAAGGTCTTCCACAGTTTAAGTGGAATGATCTCGGCGAACAAGATGTGATAGTCGTTTGAAGCCGTTTTTATCACAAAAACCAGGAACAAGGACGGAAAGTCAAAATAGTGGTTGACAAGAAATCACCCGCTTTTAATAAAGATTCCCATTTTAAAGATTCCCGCTTTTAAAGATTCCCCATTTTAAAGATTCCCGCTTTTAAAGATTCCCCATTTTAAAGATTCCCGCTTTTAAAGATTCCCCATTTTAAAGATTCCCGCTTTTAAAGATTCCCCATTTTAAAGATTCCCGCTTTTAAAGATTCCCCATTTTAAAGATTCCCGCTTTTAAAGATTCCCCATTTTAAAGATTCCCGCTTTTAAAGATTCCCCATTTTAAAGATTCCCGCTTTTAAAGATTCCCCATTTTAAAGATTCCCGCTTTTAAAGATTCCCCATTTTAAAGATTCCCGCTTTTAAAGATTCCCCGTTTTAAAGATTCCCGCTTTTAAAGATTCCTCATTTTAAAGATTCCCGCTTTTAAAGATTCCCCATTTTAAAGATTCCCGCTTTTAAAGATTCCCCATTTTAAAGATTCCCGCTTTTAAAGATTCCCCATTTTAAAGATTCCCCGTTCCCCATTCCCCATTCCCCATTCCCATTCCCCGATTCCCCGTTCCCCGTTTTAAAGATAGCCGTTTGAATTTCATTATCAAATGTGTGAATTTCTTTCGCATAGCAAGGGTTACTAATTATAATAAGTTTTGTAAAGTATCAAATCAGCGTATTTAAGTTTTCATTGCATCATTTGCATAACAGGCAAAGTATTATTTCAGAGACCACTGATTGCCTCTTAATTCCCTTGGCGTTAGTTTCTAAATATACTGGTGCATTTTTCATTTCACTTTTGGCCGCATCACATTATGTTGACTTTAAAAGCGCGGGAAAACGGGAGATGGAGCCGTGGCGTTGCCACAAGTGTTAAACTCACGTGGTTCAGCGTACGGAGATTCCATGAAGCCCCGAAATCAAATCGCTCGACATTTGGCCAAAGCGATTTGATGGATCACGAAACAAGGAGACAGACACTTTCTTAACCACGATCAAGCGGTTAAATCTGATTCAAGTATAGAAACCATTAATAATTTTAGAACTTTGACTTCCAACGGGTTTTCCAAAAGACTATTTTAAGACACAAGGTAGATACAAATAATTTTTAACACTTGACAAAAACATCTACAGTGAAACCCCCTCTATTAAGTGGACACCAGCTTGAGTCCCAAGATTTTCCTCCTACATTTACAGTAAGATAAACCTGCATTCAGCGACACGGACACCAATATTATTGCGTCATTTTGTTGCTCAAAACCTGCCATAAGCGGACACTTCAAGGGCTTTCTACTTCTAAAAGCTCAGCTCAGCGATATCGTTTCAAAGCTAAGTAGATTTCTCCAGACTGATGCATTAACTGACTGAACATTGTGCTATGAGCAGTCTTTGACCGTACACTGTTACACTGAGTTACAAAAGGGTTGATAATTAACTATTATTGCACAATATGTTAGACCCTGCTTAGAGCGGACACCCTGTATAGAGCGTTTTCACGTGTCGTCATTTCTTAAATCCAATATCAAACAGCCACCAAAGTTTTTATCTTCATCAGGCATAAGAGGTACTAAAGTTATATCTGTCTACAGCTTTCCAGCTCAATAGCGCCCTTCGTTTGGAAACCAGCGCATTTTGAATTTTGACGTTAGGCGGTGCATGACATAAAGCTACGATCGCGTTTGTCGAAAAATATGTATTTATCTCGTGATTTTTAGCCATTTAAGACGTTGTCGTATTTGGAAAAGCGCTTACTTAAATGTTTATTTGTTCAATGCAGATAATCATTGTCCCAGATAACCAAAGTAAGTTCCTGATGTTAACACTATTTTCCGGCCGCCATATTGGTGTACCAGGGGAACACCAACATGGCGGCTCCATACTAGGCTCTGTCCCGGAGAGGGGGTACTCCCTTATATGGGCTATATAGGTATGTGCGGCCTCGGAGGGTAGGGTTTTTCAGCCATTTTGGTCATAAATAGGGTAGAAGCTCCTTTTTCATCATTGTCAATAAGACCATTGACAAAAGCACTTCATAACTTATGTTTAGGGCAACTGTGCCAGCTACAAAGGTCATAAACAGGGTATCGAATTGTTGGCCAGGTCGTAAATAGGGTAGCAAAAATTGCAGATTTTAGTCATAAATAGGGTATGGGTTTTGGGAAGTGGGCCGCACACCCCTACCCAACTTTTCTGGGATATTTCGACG